>NC_045435.1:31339907-31365993 GCF_002776525.5 Piliocolobus tephrosceles | reverse complement strand
TTTTTTTTTTTTTTTTTTTTTTTTTTTTGAGACAGAGTCTGGCTCTGTCGCCCAGGCTGGAGTGCAGTGGCCGGATCTCAGCTCACTGCAAGCTTCGCCTCCCGGGTTTACGCCATTCTCCTGCCTCAGCCTTCCGGGTAGCTGGGACTACAGGCGCCCGCCACCTCGTCCGGCTAGTTTTTTGTATTTTTGAGTAGAGACGGGGTTTCACCATGTTAGCCAGGATGGTCTCGATCTCCTGACCTTGTGATCCGCCCGTCTTGGCCTCCCAAAATGCTGGGATTACAGGCTTGAGCCACCGTGCCCGGCATCCTCAGTTTTTTATTTAGCATATCTGTTACATCTGAGTAGGATAATTGCTATAGCTGTTTGTTATGGCTGCCTCATCGACACAAAAGATCTCAGAGACATTGAGCTTAAGAGAGAACCTGTACAGCCTCTAGGAAAATAAATGACCCTGACTGAATGCCAGGTTGTGGGTTGTGGGCAGTTCTGCCACAGAAGATGGTGGTGTGAATCAAGAAAAATATACCTAGGAAAATACTCTGGCAACTGGGAAATGACTCAAAAAAGGAGAAATTGTTATTGAGGTTTAATAATGGTGTCAAATTAATGCATTTGCCACCATCATTTGTATCATTAAAATAACAAAAAAATCACAGACTAAAATGAAAACTTGGGCTAATGGTCCAAGGAAAGGGATACTAGGCTCATCTCCAAGTTGGTACATGAAACTGTGCATGGAGCAGCAGGCAGCTGTTCACCTTTACAGGATGGCCATGACGTTGCTAATAAATTGATAATCACAGTGCAATTTGTCTCTTCCAGTTTCAATAGCACCTCACTTCTCAGGAGCATGCTATCAGTTAATTTTCACCTAATTGAAATTAGATTGGTGTGCACAGGGGTAAGAAGAGTAGCCAAAGTCAGAGTCACCAAATCCTGTGAGCTAGGGCACTCATTTATCTACCTACCTGTGATGGTTAATACCGAGTGTCAACTTGATCGGATTGAAGGACACAAAGTGTTGATCCTGGGTGTGTCTGTAAGGGTGTTGCCAAAAGGGAGTAACATTTGAGTGAGTGTGCTGGGAAAGGCAGACCCACCCTTAATCTGGTAAGCACCATCTAATCAGCTACCAGCCAATATAAAGCAGACAGAAAAACGTGAAAAGGTGAGACTGGCCTAGCCTCCCAGCCTACATCTTTCTCCCATGCTGCATGCTTCCTGACCTGGAACATTGGACTCCAAGTTCTTCAGTTTTGAGACTTGGACTGGCTCTCCTTGCTCCTCAAGCTTGCAGACAACCTATTATGGGACCTAGTGATCATGTAAGTTAATACTTAATAAACTCCCATATATATGGATCATTTTGGAGCTTTATCACTTATTTTAGTTCTGAATCACTGAAACTTGTAAAGTTCTACATCTTCTACATCTAACTCCCATATATATATGGGAGTTTATTAAATATATATGTATATCTCCTATTAGTTCTGTCCCTCTAATACACTACCCAGTCAGAGAACCCTGACTAATTCATTACCCAATCAGAACTTAATCACTCTCACTTTATGTACACTTCTAACACCTTGTCTTTATGGGTTCCAAGACCACAGCAGACTATAAGCAACATAATTTTATTAGGGAGAGGACCTACTTAAATCAATATACTATACATTGATAGTATAAAAATGAAAAAAAGGTATTGTGTATGGAATGCCTGCAATATGAAAGACAATTAACAGTGGATACAAACACAAGAATCATAGCAGTATAGGATAAATCATGTAGAAGTAAGCAGTCTTGTATTTCCTGATGGCTCTTGAGTGCATCATTGCTTTACAAAATAATCATCAACGTGCATAATGATGACCTTGAGTCATCAAAAACAGGTTAGATGTTTGGCTGTCTCTAATTAAGAGGGCAGCAAAGTGTGCAATCAATTTTAGAAATATTTCCTTATTTCTAAATGCCTAAAATCTTCAATAAATTTTAAGCAAACCATCTGTTATCTAAAATTACTTATTTTAGTTCTGAATCACTGAAACTTATACAAATTCTCCATCTTATTCTTCAATCTCCCTTACTCTATTTATATAAAGCCATAAGGGTGAGATCCTCATGATTGGATTACTGCCCTGTAATAAGAGACCAGAGATCTTCCTTCTCTCTCCAAGCCCACCATTGGAGGATATAGCAAGAAGGTTGCCATCTGCAATCCATGAAAAGAGCCCTCACTAAAACCCAACCATGCTGACAATCTGATCTTGAACTTCCAAGCCTCCAGAGCCATGTGAAATAATGTGCTGTTATTTAAATCACCCAGTATGATATTTTTTAATGGAAGCCTGAGTAGACTAAGACACAGATATTTCCCAGTACCACCCCCAGCAACTATTGTTCACCATTTTCTGTTATTCCCTTAGGAAAGGGTTTCAAGTTTTCACCTTTCTACCCTTAGGACAGCATGAGAAGAAAACCATCTCCCCTGGGAGGAAGAAGGACAGAAGAATGAATGATGAAGTTGGTCATTCCATATTTATTTTATTTTCATCAACTCCTTGCTCCAGAAGTATTTTGCTCTGCTATGACATTTTCTCTGCAGACACTATCACTAGCAGCCTGAGCCCCTGCAGTAAAAAGGCTGGTAATAATTATTTCTAAATATCTTAAGAAAGAGGAAAGAACAAAACTTAAATCATAGACAGAGATAGACAAATACTAGTGTTGTTGATAATAAGGCAAATTTCCACCAAGGATATCAGTTTTTTAAAATATGATCAGATAATCCTAAAAAGGGTTTTTTACTCCTAGAAGGAAAAACACGTTAACATTGGCAGAGCACAATGAAAAGAAACCAAAGTTCAACCCAATATGTGACTTAGCTCAGAATTAGGTCATAGAGCACTCAGGGGAAGGCTCTAAGGGTCACAAGGGAATGGCTGTGTCCAAGTCAAAACTGAAAATTAAAGAGTCCTCATTTTGATTGGATCTCATTGGGGCCCAAGATTGTTGAATGCTGGCTCTGAAAAATATCCAAAATATTAGCAAAACAATCTGTTGATAAGAAAACTCAACTGTGGTAAAGGAGGACGCTGTCTCTCTTTAGAGACACTGTCTCTTGACAGTTCTAGTAGCTTCTCAGAAGGGAAAGGAAAAAGTTGGGATATCTATTGAGATTTTAGAGTCTGGTTTAAAGTGGATCTTTCAATGTAAGGACTTGGTTACAATTCAGAGACAGGCTTCATGTGATCATTAAGGATTGGTAACCACAGCAAAACAGGTATTTTGAAGTGAGTAGTTCTGAGGATCTTGGGGTACAAACTGTCTTTAATACTTTCCATTATAGAGTTGACATGTGATACAGTTTGGACGCTTGCTCCCTCCAAATCTCATGTTGAAATTAATCCCCAATGTTGGAGATGGAGGGCCTGGTGGGGAGTGTTTGGGTCATAGGGACAGATCCCTCAGGAATGGCTTGGTGTTGTCCTCACGATAGTGAGTTCTCGCACGATCTAGTTGTTTAAAGGAGTATGGCATTTCCTCTTCTTCCTTCCACTCTTCTGTGACATCTGCTACCCCTTCACCTTCTGCTATGATTGTAAGATTCCTGAGGCCCTCACCAGAAGCAGATGCTTATACAGCCATGCTTGCACAGCCTGCAGAGCTCTGAGTCAATTATTTTCTTTGTAAATTACCCAGTCTCAGGTATTTCTTTATTGCAACATAAAAACAGCCTAATACAATGGGTCTTCCAGAAAGTTTCTTAAACGAACAATAAAGTTATTTGTAACTTTTATCTTCTAGGACAAGAGCATTCTGGAATGGTAATGTTATATTGATGACAACAGTGAATAGTTGTATTAGTTTGTTTTCCCACTGCTATAAAGAACTACCGGAGACTGGGTAATTTAGAAGAAAAGAGGTTTAATTGACTCACAGTTCCCCAGGCATAACAGGAAGCATGGCTGGGAGGCCTCAGCAAACTTACAATCTCATGGCAGAAGGTGAAGAGTAAACAAACACATCTTACTGCAGCAGAGCAGGAGAGCCAGAGAGAGCACGAGGGGAGGAAATGACACACTTTAAAACCATCAGATCTTGTGAGAATTCACTCACTATCATGAGAACAGCAAGAGGAAAATTCACCCCCATGATTCAATTACCTCCCACCAAGCCCCTCCTCTGACATGTGGGTATTACAGTTCCAGAGGGATTTGGGTGGGGACAGAGAATCAAACCATATCAGTAGTAAAATAGGCATAAGCCATATAGATGGTTTTCATTCTCCTTCCATGATGCCCTTGATTGTATTCAGGTATATATAAGTCTATCCTCTTCACCCCCACCTTCCCCAATAATGTGTAAACTCTTTCAGAGCAGAGCTTATATCTGCTCCTGAAATATTGCTTGTTGTCTTTTCTGTGCTACACATTGTCTAGTTTCAAAATCACCATCATCTCTAGGATATATATATCTTCTATAAGTTTCTATTATAATTTTCAACACTTCTATAGATAAAAAGCTGCTAAACCAGGTAATGAGGAACACCAGTTGTGGGTTTTTCTACATGAAAAATTAAGAAAACTAAAATCGTTTTAGAGTTCCAGAGTCTTTTCAATGTAATTCATTCTGAGCATGCATGTTTTGAACTAATTTTAGCATGGATTGATTGTTAAGCCTTTTCAATGGTTTGCAAAACAGTGCTAAAATAAGATAGCTTGGGTATGTAAAAGTGTACTGTACTTTTTCCACAATATTAAGTTTTTTAAGAATCACAATTGTAAAAATTCCATTTCAGTGTGTCTTTGTTTTTATTACACCAGTTTGTCATCAACAAAAAACAGTGAAGTTTTCTGAGGAGAGAAGAGTTCCTCAGCATTTGAAAGGTCTCAGAAAGAAATGTTTTTAATTGTTACTGGTATTATTTCATATCCTATGTTAGTCACCAATGCCACCATTGATGACCTTCCCCATGAAAGTGCTTTTATGTCTTATAAAACACTTTTCTCTTTTAGAAGCCATGTTGCTCTTCTTTTACTCAGTTTCCTTGCATTTTATGTGTCATTTCATTAAATATTATAAGGAAGGGAATTTGAGGTAAATTATAACCTAAAAAAAAGTTTCTTAGAGACATTACTTGAAGCTACAATAAGAAAGCTCTATGAAGACAGAGATGACACAACAGTGGTCATACCTTTTGACTGCTGTATTTACCACACCTAGCATTGTACTGGGCATACTGGGCATTTTTTTCAATTATTTCCAAAGTTCGTTTCACATTCCAGATTCAAAAATGAGACCCCCGGGTGACTGTGCAGATGAGAATGTGAATTCTTCTACTTCACATTATCACTCAGTGACCCCTCATTTCCTTAGGTAATATGTTTGGGTCTCTCTTGTGGGGAGTCTCAGGAACAGTGGTAAGCCAAATGAGAAACTGTGCTCTCCACAGCTGTCAGGTGATGGATTCTAGTGTCTCTGGAAGGCAGCAGAATACTGTTATATGGAAACGTGTAAATCCAAATTGACCAAAACATGCCCCTGGCTCTTAACATTTTCTTTTGTTTTCAGATCATGATCTGCACCTTTATAAGTGTTCAGGGAAAAGACTAAGAAATGCAACCTCAAGAGATGCTAGAGACAAGAGTGCCTTTTATCCTGCTATTAAAATCTTGAACGGTTTAACTATAGTTAGGCAGATAAATGCCTACAACTGTATTTGCCAAAATGTGGTAGATACTAGTCAATACATGTGTAAAAAGAGTAACTTCTTTACATACATTTGAGAAAGCTGGATTAAACAAAATTAAATAGATTTGTTGACTGCAAGATTTCTAGTCCCTTTACTAAGTTCTGAGATAATACAGTACACAATGCTTTCCCATTTAATACGTAAAACAGAATACTTTTTCACAGAGTATTTATCAGGATGAATATTCAAGGAAAATTCATTGGGAAATTCAGGGCTGTAGAATTAATATCAACTAACAAATGATATTTGTTTTCATCCATCTCTTCTTATCAAAAGCAGATACAATTTATCTTCACTTATTGATAATTCCCACCAAATTCATGGGACTAAATCCAAATTTATAAAATGAGCTATATACCTGTCCCTCACCATTTGCTAACCAAGGGAAAAAAAGGATACACCTGTTAGATAGCCCAGGACACACGCTTATCCCTAATATCACCACCTCTGGTAGGGTGGGAAAGGCAGTGGGGTCAGCCCCTCCACATGGACTAAGTGGAAAATAATTGGCTACTACATTGACATAATAATACCTACTTTATATGATTGTCAGGATTAAATAAGATAATGTATTTGAAGTACTTTAGTACAATGCCTGGCTCATAAGGAGTGGGGAAAGTGGTAACTGCTATAATCATAATAACATCAATATCATTACACCCTTTCTGTCTATGTAGGGCATAGTCATCTGCAGACCTTCTAATCTAATGTAACAGATTCCCAACTGACCTATTTCAAGAAGCTTCTCTGATAATTCCTCAGATTGCATTGAAAATACCTTTCAGAAATTTTTATCTGAGTATGCCACTCCCCTGCTATTTATAAAACTCTTTATAAAATGAAGTTAAAATGTTGAGCACAGAAAGGATCTCTCTACTGTCCGGTAAAAGTCTACCTTTCTAAGTTCATCTTCCACCACTTACCTGGTTTGATGGTCTCTTCACTTTTTAGGTCCACTGCATCTCTTATCCCTGAAGACATCACATACTGTCATCCATGCATCCATTTATTCCTGTCCTCTGCAATGTGCTCTCAAATGTGTTTTCTCAAGCTAGGATATGCTTCCCCAGACTCTAGTGCAGAAAGTCTCTGAGGCCAACTCAATTACTGCCTAGCTCCCAGTCAGACTTAATCACATTCAGCTGTCTGCTTCCACACCATTTTTACTGCTCTTACAGCACTTCTCACACAACCGTGTATACAGTTACTTGTGCAAGTGCCTATTTCCATGCATTACTCAGGACTGTCTGTCACAGGTGATAAAAACATTATTTGAACTTGCATGGGGAAAAGTATAGAGATTACATTTAAAAGATCCTGAATCACTCAGGTAATGCATAGAATATATCCAGGTAGCCCTCTTCCACGGTTTATCAAAAGCAGATAAAATTATCATTTTTTAAATAACTAAACTCCAAAAGTTCAGAGAGAAACCCAGATTTCCGGAAAAAAAAATCACAACCACAGGCAAAAACACCACCAGAATTTCATTTCAAAGACAAACCCACATTGGTTTCTCTCTTTAAGTGGGATTTTCTTTTCTTTCTGAGGCATATCAAGGGTAATCTACATATAGGAAAATAGATCCTTTCTCATGTACCAATCTATTAGCTATGTGGCAAACACATATAGTCATGTAACCATCATAAACAAGATATAAAAATAATAAACACATACAGTCATGTAACTATCATAAACAAGATATAAAATAATTCTATCACCCTTCAAAACTCTCCTATGCCCCTTTATAGCAAAATTCTACTTGCAGCTCCAGGCCCTGGCAACCACTAATCTACTTTCTTTCCCCATAGTTTTAACTTTTTCAGAATGTCATATGCAGTCATACAGTATGCATCCTGTTGAGTCTGACGTCTTTCACTGAGCATAATACATTTGAGATTTATTCACTCTATTCCATGCATCCAGAATTTATTGTTTTTGTCTTACTCTACTAATCAGGATCTCTTGTATAATGTTGAATGGGAGTGACGCAAGTGGACATCACTGCTTTTGTCCCAATCCCAGGAAAACAGTATTCATTATTCATTATTAAGTATGATATTAGCTGTAATGCTTTTCATAAATGACCTTTATCAGGTTGATGAAGTCTCACTGTATTCATAGTTCACTGAGAATTTTTGCTAATGTTGCTATTGTTTTAAACCATAAATGAAAATTGAATTTTGTAAAATGCTTTTTTAAAATCCATTGTGAAAATTATATGATTTTTCTCCATTAGTCTGCTGATTTGATTAATTACACTGATGGATTTTTAAATGTTACAACAGTTTTGCATTTCCAGGATAAACCCCACTTGGTCATAACATATTATCCTTTTTACATATTGTTGGATTCTATTTTCTAATATTTTCTTGATTATTTGAGCATCTGTTCATGAGGGATATTGACTTTTGGTTTTATTTATTTGTTGTATTTTTGTCTGGTGTTGTTATCAAGTTAAAATAAGTTAAGTGTTCTCTGTTCTATTTTCTGAAAGAGTTTGTGTAGACTTGCTATTTCTTTTCTAAATGCTTAATAGAAAGGTTTTTAATATAAATTATGTTTCTCTAATAGGTACAGGACTGTTAAGGTTATCTATTTATTTTTGTGTTAGCTTCAATAGTTTCTGTCATTCAAGGAGCTTACCCGTATCATCTAAATTATCAAATACGTGGGAATATATAGAGTTGTTTGTAATAATCCCTTATCCTTTTAATGTTTATAGAATTAATAGTAGTGTTCCTTCTTTCATTTCTGATATTCATAATTTTGTGTTTTCTTTTTTTGCCCCATGCTCATTCTGGGAAGAGGTTTATCAATTTTATTGATCTTAAGAAATAATCTATTTTCGGTTTCATTGATTTTCTCTATTTTTCTCTGGTTTTTAATTTTTTCGATTTCTACTTTTATCTTTATTTTTTTTCTTTGTTTACTTTGAGACTTAATTTAATTCTCTTTTACTAGATTCTTAACATCTACATCATGGATTTCATATCTTTCTTCTTTCCTAATGTAAGTGTTTAATTCTATAAATTACACATGTAGTACTTCATTAGATGCATCCCACGTTTGATACATTGGGTTCTTGTTTTCATTCAACTTAAAATATTTCTTAAGCTGAGCACAGTGTCACATGCCTGTAGTCCCAGCTACTCAGTAGGCTGAAGTGGGAGGGTCACTTGAGCCTAGGAGTTCAAGACCAGCCTGGACAACCTGAGGAGATGCCATTTCTTTAACAACAACAACAAAAAGTATATCTACTTACACATATATTTTTCTCCCTAATTGCCCTTGTGACTTCCTCTTTAACCTATGGATTATTTAGAGATGTACTGTTTACCTTCCAAAATATGTGTTGATTTTCTACATATCTCTCGGTTACGGATTTTTTTTTTCTTTTTTTTTTTTTTTTTTTTTTGCTTAATTCCATTATGGTCAGAGAATATACTCTGTATGATTTCAAATCTTTTAAATCTCTTTAAATTTTTTATAGCCAAGAATATGATATACCTTTATGAATGTTCCATGTGTATTTAAACAGTATATATATTCTTCTATTGTTGGGTGAAGCGTTCTATAAATGTCAATTCATTTAAGTTGGTTGATAGTGTTGTTCATGTCTTTTATATCTTTACTAATTTTATATCTCTTTGTTCTCTCAATTATTGAGAGAGTATTGATTTCTCCAGCTATGATTGTGGATTTATATATTTCTGCTTCTATTTCTATCAATTTTGCTTCATGTAATTTGAAACTCTATTGTTTGGAGTTTATCAGGCATATATACATTTGGAATTGTTATGACTCTTTAGTTATTGAATTCCCTTTTCAGTTTGTAATGTGCGTGGGTAGGTTTTGAGTTCCATCAAGGCCTCCTCACTCACAGAGATAATAAGCAATGCCAGATCCTGACTTTCACATTTTGGCTTCTATCAACAGATTGACTGTCTTTCCCAGGGAAATTTAAAAACTGATTCAAACTGACCATTTATGTTTTTACTCAACCCTGGAGCAATATTGTGACGAGGTTTTAGGTTGGTGCAAAAGTAATTGTGGTTTTTGCCAATAGTAAAGTCTATAAGAACACAGCATCAAATGGCACCGTTTGAATGAAGGAAGGAGCAATTCACAGGGGAGGGACACTGGGAAGATAGTACATAGTTTTCCACTATACTCTCTGTTAAATTATAACATGCTGAAATAATTACAGCTATCATGTTAGTCATGTTTATCCTAAAAACAATCTAGCAAAATATTCAACATAGAAAGTTTGGCTGATTGCTTACAGCCAACTTCTCTCTTTGCCCAATCCTGTTTCTTCTTTCCCTTCTCCAATAGATGTTAACCCTAAGAGTGTTTTATTCTGTGTAATGTGTACTTCCTGCACATTAATTTCCATCTCAGAGTCTGCTTCCCAGTAACCTGACTTGCAACTCAATCCCTTTCAAGAACCTAATAAAAGATATGGCTAGAAAAAATTATCATATCAACATTCAATTTTATATAAATTTAGGACATCCACAACACCCTTTTTCTCACGATGGATCATAAGAGGACAGTTTAGCTATCTCATTTTGTAAATAAAGAAAGTAATTCCCAGAGATACTTGTAATTTGCCTAACGTCACACAATGACTCAATAGAACAACTAAGACTACATTCTATTCTCTAGTCACATACATTTTTCACCATCTTGAGAAGTTTGGGGCATTTGACTCTTTCCAAATTTTTAATTATTCAAATTAACCTAATAATTGTGGAAAATATATCAAGTTCCAGATATCATGCTTAATGTCCATCCTCGTTATTTCACTAAATTTCAGAGGAAACTTTTGAAGCTGACACAACACCATTTTGTAAATGGCAAAACTGAGGCTTACAGGTGTAACTTTTCAGAGATAGTGTAAGAGCCAAGATTTGGATTCAGTAGTCTTTTTATAGAATTTGTTCTCCTAACAGAATACTGTACACACACATGGAAATGTTTTGGGGTATAATACATTTTATTGATTTTGCCATATATTACAGATCTATACAACAGAATCTGAAAACTTGAACTCATTTCAAATGATTGGTTCATTAGTTCAACAAACAACACTTATCAAGTGCTTACTATGTACCAGGAGCTTCAACAATGACCAAAAAAGGCATGGTCTCTGACTGTAAGAAATTTATAGTGGCTGGGCATGGTGGCTCACGCCTGTAATCCCAGCACTTTGGGAGGCTGAGGCGGGCAGATCACGAGGTCAGGAGATGTAGACCATCCTGGCTAACACGGTGAAACCCCATCTCAACTAAAAAATACAAAAAAATTAGCCAGGCATAGTGGCGGGCATCTGTAGTCCCAGCTACTCAGGAGACTGAGGCAGGAGAATGGCGTGAACCAGGGAGGTGAAGCTTGCAGTGAGCCGAGATCGCACCACTGCACTCCAGCCTGGGCGACAGAGTGAGACTCTGCCTCAAAAAAATAAATAAATTTATAGTCTAGCAGGGATACAGACATTAAATTATTATAAGTGTAATTTAGTTTAATTCATGCCAAGTTTCATTTTTGTATCACATTATGATAAAGTATACAGTGTTTTAAAGGCATTTAATAGGGTGACCTAAAATAGAATCAGGAGGTTAGAGAAGACTTTCCTTAGGGAACAGCATTCAGGCTGAGAATGAAAGATGAGTTCAGTGGATTGAGATAGGATAATACATTCAGTAGACAAAATAGGAATAACAGAGAGAGGTCTATTTTTTAATGAAGAATAACCACATACCTGGGTTCTTAGTAGTTTTGACGACCCTTGCCTCCATCTATTCTGCTTTGAGTATGTTTTATCTTCTTTGTACTATGTTTTTACCGTGTTTGCTCTCTCTTCTTCAGTTCTGTAATTATTCTCTTTGATGAATAAAAATGAAGTATTATTAGTAGTTCTCATTTTCTTTCTGGTATAAGCAACCATCTCTGTGGAATAATTTGAGGAAAACACTGAAAGCAGTCTATATAGTACTTCACCATTTAACTCTTCCTTCAGTGCCCCGCCCACCCCAACACATGCAGCTGTAAAACACCTCTCACTCGGCCTCTTCATTCATTTAAGTACTTATTACTTTCCATGGTCCTTACTTGGAAAGGCAAATCCTTCTAGGAGTCATTACAAATAAAGCCCCCAAATCAGGCTGAATTATTTAATCACATTTTCTGTTTTCCTTAGGACCCAGAAGAACAGGTGTCAGCAACCTGGCCACATATTTGAAACGCTGTGAATCCCTGACATGCTCAAGTCTCAGAACCCAGTTGCTATGATCTGCACAATTGTGTCCCCCCGAAATTCGTAAGTTAAAACCTAACTCCTAAGTTGATGATATTAGGAGGTGGGGCCATTGGGAGGTGATTAGGATATGATGGCAGAGCCCTCAATGAATGGGATTAGTGCCCTTATAAAAGAGGTCCCAGAGTGCTAGCTAGTTCCTTCCACAATTTGAGGACATGTAGAAGGTGCCATCCATGAACCAGCATGGGGACCCTCACCTGAGTCAGCAGATGTCTTGATCTGAACTTCTCAGCCTCAGAACTGTGAGGAATAAATTTCTGTTGTTTATAAGCCACCCAGTATGTGGTATTTTGTTACAGCTGCCAGAGCAGACTGAGATGCCCATTTTCCCCCCGTGTGGCTTCTCTCTTTGGTACTTTGCAGTGTCACTCAGAAAGTTGCAGAACAGTGTTCAAACTATTGATAGAGGCATTCTCTGCTCTCCTGGAAGACAGCCAGGCATTCCCATAGTCAGCCAAGTGACCTTCAGATCTGAGAAGGACAGCCACTCTTGGAGTCACTTAACCCCATGCTTACCCCCAGGCCCACCTAATAAGGGCCATTTGCATGATACTGTGGTCTAAGTTTAATACATGACCTGAGAAACTAGGAAAAGAAAAGACATTGACAAGAATTAGGGAGAAAAACAATCCTGCTGGGATCTTATGATTTCCATAATCTTTATTTTCTTCAGCTGCAAGATAAGATAATTGGACAACATAGCCAAAAAGATCTCTTCCAGCTAGGGTGACCAACTTTTTCCAGTTTGCCTAAGATAGTCTCAGGTTTAAAATTGAAAGTGTCACATCCTGGAGACCTTCTCAGTCCCTAGCAACCCAGGATAGTTGGTCATCCAATTTTCCTCTCCAGTCCATGATGAAGTCCTAACTCATCATTTGATTGATATACACATATTTAGATTCATTGTTTGGTTTTAAAAGTAATAAGTTTCTACTTCATCATTCTTAATTTCAGCAGAAATGTAAATAATTCTGTTTTATCTCTCACATGGGCTTTAGATTTTATGTTGCACAAAGTTGGTTAATTCAGGCAAATGAATGCTAAAAGGTAGAAAGTTGACATTTCTTTACTTTGTGAATGTTTTGGCTATGCCCCACTGTGTGTTCTGAGCTAATGTGTGACATGGCAGCTGTGTTGTGGCCTCAGAAGACAGTGACATGATGTCATCAGAGGTCTCCTGGAGAGCTGCTCTCCCAGCATCATGTACCTGACAGAGAAAAACACTGCACAAGGCCTAAAACCAAGGGTCACAATATCTGTAAATGCTACACAAATTATCACTTGTTATTTGCTATTCATATTAATGTAATTATTTCTGTGATTGTTCCAAATTATTTCATTTTACAGTTTCTGTTTAGAAAGAAAGCAATGACTTCATCTTTACTACTATTCTGAAATCAGCCATAGTGACTACAATCCCTTGTTTTCTTCACAAAAGGCAGAAATCAGATGACCTTTGCTCTGACCTTTGACTTGATATTTACAAAACCTAATTATAGGGTGGGCCAACTTCCCTTTATCATTCAGAGACATTTGGTAAAGCTCTACTCTTCAATTTGTTTTTAAGTCGCTTAGAGGGCAATTGAGGGCTGTATACAGTATGATTAAATCTAGAAAGAAATAATTAATTTGGAATTTTGACCATCAACATTGATTTTCTCAAAACCAATCAAGTATAACATGGAAGCTGTATAAGTCAGCAATTAAAATCAGTGTTTCACTAACAAAATGAAATCAGTTATCTGCTGGTCTGGTGGTTAGAGGTCATAGACATAGAGATACACAGTCTGAGACTTTCAGCATTAAACCTCTCTCAGTTTTCACCACCACTCCCTCTACTACTGTGTCAGCAAGAAAAGGACTGCAGCAACTGTGTAGTACTTAAACTGTAAAGGTTACTTGGCTAATAAAGAGATGAATGCCCCCAAGATAGAGCACAGTCATACATCCCTGTAGTGCATGTAACTTATTTACCTTTCACATAATTGTTATGCTTATAAATGGAAGTTTAAAAAGGATAAAAATTCAGAAGAGAAAAAAAGCATTAGGTAGTCAAAACAATGATGCAACCACTCAGCATTGCGCTTTCTCCCCAAGCTTCCCCTGGCAATCTTTTTCTCAGGCTAAGAGTAAAGGTCTGATTCCTTTTGTTCATTTCAGCCACCGCCCTTTAGCAATCTGAGTCTCAGCAAGACTGCCACGCCCAATCAAGGGACAAAGGCAGAAATAAGGGAAACTCTGGGCACAGAGACAGCCTGACTTCATTTTATACCTGGGCAATATGTTGGGCTCAGTGACATGAAGGTGGAAATCAGTTGCTATCTCTATAAACAAACAATTAAAACAGGGGGCTTAAAATTTATATCTATGTTCTGAAACGCTGTCTGGTAAAAGTATTCTTTTCCTAGAAAGAAAGAGATGTGGCCAAAGTGGTCTCTGATTTTCAGAAAAAGGGTGAATGCTGCCCCCTTTTGACTGAGCGCAATATATACTGTGTATCCATAAACCTGAAACATAATACAATGCACAGTGAGAATGAAGATGCTATTTCTGTAATGAGAAATCTGATTAAATATTGGAAAATGGGAAGTATAAAGCGGCTCAAAGTTTATCTAGTAAAAGTCTCAAGGGGCCTTTTCTAGCTTCCTGGAAGACTGGTCATCCTTCATCCAGGCTTCTATATCATTTTAGTTGTGTCTCTTTTGTAGATTCTCAGTTTTGTCTGGAATGATCACATACGTTTACTGCACTTTTTCTCCCACTAGTGAGACTCCTTGAAAGACTGAGCTACATCTTTTTATTTTGCCTATGTAACTGTCACAGTACCTACGAAGACTTGTGCATAGTAGGTTCTCATAAATAAATGTTTATTAAATACAAATATCTAGATGAGGTCATCATAGTCTGTAGTTATGAATAGTTATCTCTTTAAAAAGCTAATGAGTCTATCTGGGGTTTAAAGTTGACATTCACACAAATGGTGCCATACTTGAACCCAATAACTGCAAACTTTTATGCACACATCCCTGGCTTATTTATAAATTATATGCATCTATTACTGAACTTTTATATAAGTTAAAACATAAAAATTAAACAAGAAGAAAAAAACTTAGTCACACTATGTAAAGACATAACATTGAGTGAAAGCAACTAGCACAAAAGAGACATACTGTATGATTCCATTGACATAACACTCAAAAACAAGCAAAACTAATGCATAGGCATACCTCAGAAATATTGTGGGTTTAATTCCAAACCACCATAATAAATAAAATATTGCAATAAGATGAATATTGCAATAAAGCAACCACATGAATTTGTTTGTTTCCCAGTGCATATAAAAGTTCATATTTACACTGCCGGGCATGGTGGCTTACTCCTGTATTCCCAGAACTTTGGAAGGCCAAGGTGAGAAGATTGCTTGAGCCCAGGAATTCAAGACCAGACTGAGCAATATAACAAAACCCCGTCTCTACAAAAAATACAAAAATTAGCCGGGCATGGTGGTGTGCACCTGTGGTCCTCGCTACTCAGGAGGCTAAGATAGGAGGATGGCATGAGCCTAGGAGGCAAAGGTTGCTGTGAGCCAAGATCATGCCACCACATTCCAGGGCTGGGTAGCAGAGTGAGACCCCATCTCAAAAAAAACAGTTTAGTTTACAATATGCTACAGCCTATTAAGTGTACAATGGAATTACATCTAAAAAACAATCTACATACCTTAACTAAAAAATGCTAGTGATCATCTGAGTTGTAATCTTTTTGCTGGTGGGGGATCTTGTCCTGATGTTAATGACTGCTGACTGATCAGGGTGGTGTTTGTTGAGGGTTGGGGTGGCTGTGGTAATTTCTTAAAATAAGACAACAGTGGTGGGAGTATAAATTAGTTCAAACATTGTGGAAGACAGTGTGGTGATTCCTCAAGAATCTAGAAATAGAAATACCATTTGACCCAGTGATCCCATTACTGAGTATATACCCAAAAGATTATAAATCATGCTACTATAAAGACACATACACAGGTATGTTTATTGCAGCACTATTCACAATAGCAAAGACTTGGAACCAACCCAAATGTCCATCAATGATAGAATAATTAAGAAAATGTGGCACATACACAACATAGAATACTATGCAGCCATAAAAAAGGATTCATTCATGTCCTTTGCAGGGACATGAATGAAGCTGGAAACCATCATTCTCAGCAAACCATCACACGGACAGAAAACCAAGCACCCCATGTTCTCACTCATAGGTGGGAATTGAACAATGAGAACACATGGACACAGGGCGGGGAACATCACACACTGGGGCCTGTCATGGGGTCGGGGGCTGGGGGAAGGACAACATTAGGAGAAATGCCTAATGTAAATGACAAGTTGATGGGTGCAGCAAACCAACATGGCACATGTATACCTGTGTAACAAACCTGCACGTTGTGCACATGTACCCTAGAACTTAAAGTGTAATACAAAAAAAAAAAAAAGACAACAATCACATTTGCCACACTGATTAACTCTTCCCTTCACAAAAGATTTCTCTACAGCATGAGATAAGGTTTCATAGCATTTTAACCACAGTAGAACTTCTTTGAAAATTGGAGTTAATCCTTTAAAACCCTACCACTTCTTGATTGATTAAGTTGATGTAATATTCTAAGTCTTCTATTGTCATTTCAACAGTGTTCACAGCATCATCACCAGGAGTAGATTTTATCTCAGGAAACCACTTTCTCTACTCATCCATAAGAAGCAATTGCTCATACATTCAAGTTTGACCATGAGATTACAGCAAATCTGGCTGAAATATCTTCAGGTTCTACTTTTAATTCTATTTTTTCTTGCTGTTTCTGCCAAATCTGCAGCTACTTCCTCCACTGAAGTCTTGAACTCCTCAAAGTCATCTATGAGGACAAGAATCAACTTCTTCCAAACTCCTGTTAATGTTGATATTTTGACCTCTTCCCATGAACCATGAAGGTTCTTAATGACATCTAGAATGGTAAATCCTTTCCAGAAGGTTTTCAGTGTAGTTCACCCAGATCCATCAATAGAATCACTATCTGTGGTAGTGATATCCTTAAAACTGTGTTTCTTAGATAATTAAGACTTGAAAGTCAAAATCACTATTTTATCCATGGGCTGCAGAAAGCATGCTGTTTTAGCCAGCATTAAAAGAACATTAATCTCCTTCTACATCTCCATCAGGGCTCTTGGGTCTGAGTTAGGTGTATTGTCAGTGAGCAGTAATATTTTAAAAGAATTTTTTATTCCTGAACAGTAGGTTTCAATGGTATGCTTAAGATACTCAGTAAACCTTGGTATAAACAGGTGTGCCATCATCCAGGCTTTGTTGTTCCATCTGTAGAGCACAGACATAGTAGATCTGGCATAATTATTAAGGGTCTTGGGATTTTCAGAACAATAAATGAACACTGACTTCAACTTGAAGTCATCAGTTGCATTAGCCTCTAACCAGAGAGTCAGCCTATTCTTTGAAGCTTTGAAGTCAAGCATTAATTTCTCCTCTCTAGTTATGAAATCCTAGATGGCTCATCCACTATAAGTCTGTTTCATCTACACTGAAAATCTGTTGTTTAGTGTAGCCACCATCATCAATTATCTTAGCTAGATATTCTGGATAACATGCTGTAGCTTCTTTATCAGCATTTTCTGTTTCACCTTGTACTTTTACGTTATGGGGACAGCTTCTTTCCTTAAACTTCATGAACCAACTCCTACTAGTTTCAAACTTTTTTTCTGCAGCTTCTTCACCTCTCTCAACCTTCAAAGAATTGAATCCAGGGCCTTGCTCTAGATTATGCTTTGGCTTACAGGAATGTTATGGCTGGTTTGACCTTTGATACAGACCACTCAAACTTTCTCCATATCAGCAATAAGGCTGTTTCACTCCTTTCTTTTTTTAAAATCATTTTTGTGTTCACTGGTGTAGCACTTTTAATTCCTTCAAATAATTTTCTTTGCACGCACATCTTTGTTGACTGTTTGGCTCAAGAGACCTACCGTTGGGCCTCTCTCAACTTTCAACATGACTCCCTCATTAAGTCTAATCATCTCTAGCATTTGATTTAAAATCAGAGTTGTACAACTCTTCCTTCCTTTTTTTTTTATTTTTTTGGTTGGACACTTAGAGGCCATTGTAGACATTGTAGGGTTATTATTGATTTAATTTCAACATTGTTGTGTATCAGGGAATGGGAAGGTTCAAAGAGAGGGAGAGAGACAGGAATGACCTGTTGGTGGAGCAGTCAGAACACACACAATATTTATTAATGAAGCTTGACATCTGATATGGGCATGGTTTGTGGTGCCTCAAAACAATTACAATAGTGTGAGTTTGGTGCAAAAGTAATTGGGGTCTTTGCCATTAAAAGTAATGGTGAAACCGTGATTACTTTTGCTCCAACCTAGTAACATCAAAGATCACTGATCACAGATCACCATAATAGATATAATAATGGAAAAGTTTGAAATACTGCCAGAATTACCAAAGTGTGACATAGAGACACAAAGTGAGCACAGCACATGCTGTTAGGTAAATGGTTCCAACAGACTTGCTCTATGTAGGGTGGCCACAAACCTTCAATTGGTAAAAAACACATTATCTGTGATGTGTGATAAAGTGAAGTGCGATAAAACAAGGTATGCCTGTGCAGAGTTAGGAGTCAGAACAGTGATTAACTTTGAGAATATTGATTATAAAGAAGAACAAGCATGACTTCTATAATGCTACTAAGGTTTTATTTCTTGATATTGATGTTGGCTGCACAGGTATGTTCAGTTTGTGAAAACTTATTAAGCTATACACTTATGTGCACTTGTCTGAATACAGTATACTTCTCTAAAAATGTGGGCCAGGCGCGGTGGCTCACACCTGTAATCCTAGCACTTAGGGAAGCTGAGGCCTCAGGCAATCACCTGAGGTCAGGAGTCTGAGACCAATCTGAGACCAATCTGGCCAACATCGTGAAACCCCACCTCTACTAAAAATAGAAAAATTAGCCAGGCATGGTGATATGAGCCCGTAGTCTCAGCTACTCGAGAGGCTGAGGCACGAGAATTGCTTGAACCCAGGAGGTTGAGGTTCCAGTGAGCCGAGATGGTACCACTGCCCTCCAACCTGGGTGACAGAACAAGGCTCTGTTTAAAAAAAAAAAAAAAAATTACACAATTTTTTTTTTCAGTGTAGGGGACAAAGAACAGGCAGCCTAGAAGACTGAACTGCATATTTCCTGGGGTGCATGCTTCCCATTTTAGATACCTCTGCTTTAATTAACAAAGCTAACCAAACTCTTTCAGCTTCTGGTCAGACAGGAAGACACCTTTAATATGTGAAAATGTTCTAGCAGGAATGCCTTACATCAGTTCCCAGTTGCTATAGCAACTACAGGGCACCTATTCTTCTTGAAAAGAAGTATGTTCCTCTTTCTGCCCCTCTCAGGTCCCTAATACATCAATGCTTACTTTGGAAAGTGATTTCATGCACGTGAACCTAACTTCTGGGATAAAAGAGAGCACTTTCACAATGATGAAATTAATGTTTGCCTCCCTCAGCCTCAGATTTCTTATCTGTAGAATGGCCTTGTAAAGTCTTGTGAGGAAGATTTGCCACATTAAAATTTGATAAAGACAGGGTCTGACAACTGTTGATCTTTAAGAAATTTCAATTCTTAGAGAAAATGTCCTGCTCTCAGAGTCAGAAGATCCACATTTTAGCCCAGATTCAGCCAGTCACTATGGTGCAAACTTAAGAATGTCACTAAATCTTTTTTGCGTCTTCATTACCGCAACTGTAAAATGACCAGGTGGCTTTCAAGTTACAAAGGTATGCACTTAGATGTAAATAAAGACAAAAAGAACAATACAAAACTCTGCCAGCTGGTGAGTAAAGGTTCGATTTATCCCAGCTGCATGATTAGAATTTTATGACTTGCTGGACACTCGCTTCCTTGGCTTTTCACTTTATTACAACAATTTCCTGTAATAGTATAATTTCCTGTTTTGTTCCTTGCCTTCCTTTTACCTTGCTTTACCACATTGTGTTGTGGGACCATGAAGTTTTTTTTAAAAAAAAGGACTCGAAGGAGACCCTAAGTCCTTTGTGGCCTGTTAGCTCTGCTAACAGGACATATCCTCTGACACACTGAATGAAAATTATGGGAGTAAGAGCAAACAAAAATGGGTTGGCCTGTGTTGAAAGGTGAAGCATGGAGAGGATATTTTAGAAAGAAGGACGTCAGTTATTACATTTGCAGAAGCAAAGTAGAACAATACAAACCAATTGCTATTAAAAAATGAAGTGGAGATGATGCTATTTAAGAAAAATCTGGAATAGTAGTTTAAGCAGAAAAAGGCTAGTCAGAACAGCAGGAGATTAGACCTTAAGTATAAATCTCCCTTTAGAGAACACTTAAGACTTCAAAGCGAGGAGGAACACTGTAGAGATAGATGGGCACAACTCCAAAAAATATATTGATGTCTATACTTAAATATTTAGTAATAATGCATTATGAAAAGACTTACATAAAAGGTATTGGAAGATATATAAAGATTCTATGCACTTTTCAAGACTCTGGGATGATTGAATAGAACTAAAGAAACAAAAGACTATGAAATTGTTGATATGCAGCCTTTCATACTTATCTCATTAATATTATTGAGACAAGAGCTGAGATTAGACTATGTTATAGACAGAGTGATGGATGAATATAATTGCAAAGAAGAAATATGAGACAGAGAAGAAAATGGGAAATTAGAGTTAGCTTTCAAAGACAATAAAAGTAACAAAGAGAAGCAGCCCAAGATAAGTGTCCTTGTGGAGAATAGGTAACAAAAACACAGTTATCTTCATCTGGGGAAGGCTGAAAGGCCAATGCAAATGTTAGAACTGTCTACAGAAAAAATCAGGGGTGGGATGAGCTGGCCTTATTCAGTCTGAGAGTTGTTGTTTTAAGCTTATTTTGGATAATCCACCATATGAATACTACCCAATTCAGGTGCAGAAGTTGCTTTAACAAATGATAAAGATTGTTTTCAGAGAAATTAACTTTGTCATGTAAAGCAAGGATTTTGGGGCTGGTGGGAAAAGCTTATGAACTCCTAAAGCTGTATACTCCACCAAAGTACACATGTGAGACACTGGCAAGGGGTTTCTGAATGTCCTGAATGCAATAGAACTATTAGATGAAATAGTACCCAGATCCAGGCTTCTCAAACTGTATTGGAAATATGAAGCAGCTTGGGTTTTTTTCTTAAATGCAGATTCTGATTTACTACGTCTAAGAGCCCGAGATTCTGCATTTGTAAGAAGCTCTTAGGTGACACCAATACCCAGGTAATGTCTATATCTGGATGATAACACACTTTTTGTATCAAAGTAAACATGCACATTTTAAAAGGGAAAAGAAACATAAACAGCATGAAATATATACCAAATCATCATTAATTTTAGTTACAGATTGAATTGTTCATTTAATTAAAAAAATAAATAACTAAATATAATTCCAGACCTCCAGAATTTCACCATCTACTTGAAGACACATTACATTGTAGCTGTCCACATGACTGAGCACTACAATAGAAGTATGATTATGGTGCTTTGGAGCACAGAGACAGGGTGAGCCAGCAATATAGGGGAAGAAAAAAGAAATAGCACAGAGGCCAGGCAAGTAGTTTAGTATTGCTTAAGTGCAGAATTTATTTAGAAGAGGCAAGAAGATAAGGTTGGAGAGGTAGATAGAGGCCACTAAAGTTCTAGTTCTCTATCCTAGAGACATTTGAACATTATCTTATCAGTAATGTTAAGCCATTGAAGTGAACAAAGATGACATAATTGGATTTGTGTGCATAAACAGCCATTCTTACCTATGGGGTGTAGGGTATGAGCTATGAGTGTGGTTGGGCCCAGAGATGGATAAAGTATTTTACTAGTCCCATCAAAAAATAAGAAGGCTTGAAGTAAATCAGTGACCATCAAAATAAAGAGGGAGGTGAGACTAAGGAATATGTGTTTAAGCCAGCTGCTGGAGTACAAACCAAGGGTCCAAATGAAGTACTCCACAAAGAAACCTTCAAATAAAGAAAGGAGATTGTTTCCATGCTTATTCTCCAGAAATCAAGTTAACAGAAGTTCATATATTTTAACTTAAGTCTATAATATAATGATCTGT
This sequence comes from Piliocolobus tephrosceles, assembly GCF_002776525.5. Taxonomy (NCBI): domain Eukaryota; kingdom Metazoa; phylum Chordata; class Mammalia; order Primates; family Cercopithecidae; genus Piliocolobus; species Piliocolobus tephrosceles. The sequence continues at coordinate 31,343,721 of NC_045435.1, read as the reverse complement.
TTTGAGCAAGAGGGTGATAATAACAGAAAAATACATAAAATGAACTAGAATTTTAACATAAAAGAGCTAGAAATATCACATGCTATCTTGGCATCCGAAATGAAGGGATGGAAAGAAGCCTCCATTTTTTTTTTTCTGCAGTCTAAACCAAAAAAAAGCTTTGTCCTAAATATGCAAAGAAAGTGAAAGCCTACTTAAGCACTAACTATGGCACTTGGAGAAATAGTGAAAGCCTGAATTAACCATCAAACAATGAACAATTTGGAGACGAATTTAGAAAAATGTTTTACTACATAACAGATGCTGGCCCAGGCTCCATTGATCTGAAAAGATATTTTTTAAAAAGCTTAAGGTCGGAGGGCGGAGCAAGATGGCCGAATAGGAACAGCTTCAGTCTCCATCTCCCAGCGCGAGCGACACAGAAGACCGGTGATTTCTGCATTTTCAACTGAGGTACTGGGGTCATCTCACTCGGGAGTGCCGGACAATCGGTGCTGGTCAGCTGCTGCAGCCCGACCAGCGAGAGCTGAAGCAGGGCGAGGCATCGCCTCACCTGGGAAGCGCGAGGGGGAAGGGAGTCCCTTTTCCTAGCCAGGGGAACTGAGACACACAACACCTGGAAAATCAGGTAACTCCCACCCTAATACTGCGCTGTAACACCGGCACACCGGAGATTATATCCCACACCTGGCCGGGAGGGTCCCACGCCCACGGAGCCTGCCTCCTTGCTAACACAGCAGTCTGCGGCAATCTAACCGCAAGGCAGCAGCGAGGCTGGGGGAGGGGCGCCCACCATCGCTGAGGCTTAAGTAGGTAAATAAAGCCGCTGGGAAGCTCCAACTGGGTGGAGCTCACAGCAGCTCAGGAAACCTGCCTGTCTCTGTAGAGTCCGCCTTTGGGGACAGGGCTCAGATAAACGAGCAGAAGCCTGTACAGACGCGAACGACTCTGTCTGACAGCTTTGAAGAGAGCAGTGGATCTCCCAACACGGAGGTTGAGATCTGAGAAGGGGCAGTCTGCCTGCTCAAGTGGGTCACTGACCCCTGAGTAGCCTAACTGGGAGACATCCCCCACTAGGGGCAGTCTGACACCCCACACCTCACAGGGTGGAGTACACCCCTGAGAGGAAGCTTCCAAAGCAAGAATCAGACAGGTGCACTTGCTGTTCAGCAATATTCTATCTTCTGCAACCTCTGCTGCTGATACCCAGGCAAACAGGGTCTGGAGTGGACCTCAAACAAACTCCAATAGACCTATAGCTGAGGGTCCTGACTGTCAGAAGGAAAACTATCAAACAGGAAGGACACCTACACAAAAACCCCATCAGTACGTCACCATCATCAAAGACCAGAGACAGATAAAACCACAAAGATGGGGAAAAAGCAGGGCAGAAAAGCTGGAAATTCAAAAAATAAGAGCGCATCTCCTCCTGCAAAGGAGCACAGCCCATCGCCAGCAATGGATCAAAGCTGGTCAGAGAATGATTTTGATGAGATGAGAGAAGAAGGCTTCAGTCCATCAAACCTCTCAGAGCTAAAGGAGGAATTACGTACCCAGCGCAAAGAAACTAAAAATCTTGAAAAAAGAGTGGAAGAATTGACAGCTAGACTAATTAATGCAGAGAAGGTCATAAACGAAATGACAGAGATGAAAACAATGACACAAGAAATACGTGACAAATGCACAAGCTTCAGTAACCGACTCGATCAACTGGAAGAAAGAGTATCAGCGATGGAGGATCAAATGAATGAAATGAAGCGAGAAGAGAAACCAAAAGAAAAAAGAAGAAAAAGAAATGAACAAAGCCTGCAAGAAGTATGGGATTATGTAAAAAGACCAAATCTACGTCTGATTGGGGTGCCTGAAAGTGAGGGGGAAGATGGAACCAAATTGGAAAACACTCTACAGGATATCATCCAGGAGAACTTCCCCAACCTAGCAGGCCAGGCCAACATTCAAATTCAGGAAATACAGAGAACGCCACAAAGATACTCCTCCAGAAGAGCAACTCCAAGACACATAATTGCCAGATTCACCAAAGTTGAAATGAAGGAAAAAATCTTAAGGGCAGCCAGAGAGAAAGGTCGGGTTACCCACAAAGGGAAGCCCATCAGACTGACAGCAGATCTCTCGGCAGAAACTCTCCAAGCCAGAAGAGAGTGGGGGCCAATCTTCAACGTTCTTAAAGAAAAGAATTTTAAACCCAGAATTTCATATCCAGCCAAACTAAGTTTCATAAGTGAAGGAGAAATAAAATTCTTTACAGATAAGCAGATGCTTAGAGATTTTGTCACCACCAGGCCTGCCTTACAAGAGACCCTGAAGGAAGCCCTAAACATGGAAAGGAACAACCGGTACCAGCCATTGCAAAAACATGCCAAAATGTAAAGACCATCGAGCCTAGGAAGAAACTGCATCAACTAATGAGCAAAATAACCAGTTAATATCATAATGGCAGGATCAAGTTCACATATAACAATATTAACCTTAAATGTAAATGGACTAAATGCTCCAATTAAAAGACACAGACTGGCAAACTGGATAAAGAGTCAAGACCCATCAGTCTGCTATCTTCAGGAGACCCATCTCACATGCAGAGACATACATAGGCTCAAAATAAAGGGATGGAGGAAGATCTACCAAGCAAATGGAGAACAAAAAAAAGCAGGGGTTGCAATCCTAGTCTCTGATAAAACAGACTTTAAACCATCAAAGATCAAAAGAGACAAAGAAGGCCATTACATAATGGTAAAGGGATCAATCCAACAGGAAGAGCTAACTATCCTAAATATATATGCACCTAATACAGGAGCACCCAGATTCATAAAGCAAGTCCTTAGAGACTTACAAAGAGACTTAGACTCCCATACAATAATAATGGGAGACTTCAACACTCCACTGTCAACATTAGACAGATCAACGAGACAGAAAGTTAACAAGGATATCCAGGAATTGAACTCATCTCTGCACCAAGCGGGCCTAATAGACATCTATAGAACTCTCCACCCCAAGTCAACAGAATATACATTCTTCTCAGCACCACATCACACTTATTCCAAAATTGACCACATAATTGGAAGTAAAGCACTCCTCAGCAAATGTAAAAGTACAGAAATTATAACAAACTGTCTCTCAGACCACAGTGCAATCAAACTAGAACTCAGGACTAAGAAACTCAATCAAAACCGCTCAACTACATGGAAACTGAACAACCTGCTCCTGAATGACTACTGGGTACATAAAGAAATGAAAGCAGAAATAAAGATGTTCTTTGAAACCAATGAGAACAAAGATACAACATACCAGAATCTCTGGGACACATTTAAAGCAGTGTGTAGAGGGAAATTTATAGCACTAAGTGCCCACAAGAGAAAGCAGGAAAGATCTAAAATTGACACTCTAACATCACAATTGAACGAACTAGAGAGGCAAGAGCAAACACATTCAAAAGCTAGCAGAAGGCAAGAAATAACTAAGATCAGAGCCGAACTGAAGGAGATAGAGACACAAAAAACCCTCCAAAAAATCAATGAATCCAGGAGTTGGTTTTTTGAAAAGATCAACAAAATTGACAGACCGCTAGCAAGGCTAATAAAGAAGAAAAGAGAGAGGAATCAAATAGACGCAATAAAAAATGATAAAGGGGATATCACCACCGACCCCACAGAAATACAAACTACCATCAGAGAATACTATAAACACCTCTACGCAAATCAACTAGAAAATCTAGAAGAAATGGATAATTTCCTGGACACGTACACTCTTCCAAGACTAAACCAGGAAGAAGTTGAATCCCTGAATAGACCAATAGCAG
>NC_045435.1:31298438-31339897 GCF_002776525.5 Piliocolobus tephrosceles | reverse complement strand
ATTCGGTATTGATGGAACGTACCTCAAAATAATAAGAGCTATTTATGACAAACCCACAGCTAATATCATACTGAATGGGCAAAAACTGGAAAAATTCCCTTTGAAAACTGGCACAAGACAGGGATGCCCTCTCTCACCACTCCTATTCAACATAGTGTTGGAAGTTCTGGCTAGGGCAATCAGGCAAGAGAAAGAAATCAAGGGTATTCAGTTAGGAAAAGAGGAAGTCAAATTGTCCCTGTTTGCAGATGACATGATTGTGTATTTAGAAAACCCCATCGTCTCAGCCCAAAATCTTCTTAAGCTGATAAGCAACTTCAGCAAAGTCTCAGGATACAAAATTAATGCGCAAAAATCACAAGCATTCTTATACACCAGTAACAGACAAGCAGAGAGCCAAATCAGGAATGAACGTCCATTCACAATTGCTTCAAAGAGAATAAAATACCTAGGAATCCAGCTTACAAGGGATGTAAAGGACCTCTTCAAGGAGAACTACAAACCACTGCTCAGTGAAATCAAAGAGGACACAAACAAATGGAAGAACATACCATGCTCATGGATAGGCAGAATCAATATTGTGAAAATGGCCATACTGCCCAAGGTAATTTATAGATTCAATGCCATCCCCATCAAGCTACCAATGAGTTTCTTCACAGAATTGGAAAAAACTGCTTTAAAGTTCATATGGAACCAAAAAAGAGCCCGCATTGCCAAGACAATCCTAAGTCAAAAGGACAAAGCCGGAGGCGTCACGCTACCTGACTTCAAACTATACTACAAGGCTACAGTAACCAAAACAGCATGGTACTGGTACCAAAACAGAGATATAGACCAATGGAACAGAACGGAGCCCGCAGAAATAATGCCACCCATCTACAACCATCTGATCTTTGACAAACCTGAGAGAAACAAGAAATGGGGAAAGGACTCCCTATTTAATAAATGGTGCTGGGAAAATTGGCTAGCCATAAGTAGAAAGCTGAAACTGGATCCTTTCCTTACCCCTTATATGAAGATTAATTCAAGATGGATTAGAGACTTAAATGTTAGACCTACTACCATAAAAACCCTAGAAGAAAATCTAGGTAGTACCATTCAGGACATAGGCATGGGCAAGGACTTCATGTCTAAAACACCAAAAGCAACGGCAGCAAAAGCCAAAATTGACAAATGGGATCTAATTAAACTAAAGAGCTTCTGCACAGCAAAAGAAACTACCATCAGAGTGAACAGGAAACCTACAGAATGGGAGAAAATTTTTGCAATCTACTCATCTGACAAAGGGCTCATTTCCAGAATCTACAAAGAACTCAAACAAATATACAAGAAAAAAACAAACAACCCCATCCAAAAGTGGGGAAAGGATATGAACAGACATTTCTCAAAAGAAGACATTCATACAGCCAACAGACACATGAAAAAATGCTCATCATCACTCGCCATCAGAGAAATGCAAATCAAAACCACAATGAGATACCATCTCACACCAGTTAGAATGGCAATCATTAAAAAATCAGGAAACAACAGGTGTTGGAGAGGATGTGGAGAAATAGGAACACTTTTACACTGCTGGTGGGATTGTAAACTAGTTCAACCATTATGGAAAACAGTATGGCAATTCCTCAAGGATCTAGAACTAGATGTACCATATGACCCAGCCATCCCACTACTGGGTATATACCCAAAGGATTATAAATTATGCTACTACAAAGACACATGCACACGTATGTTTATTGCGGCACTATTCACAATAGCAAAGACTTGGAATCAACCCAAATGTCCATCAGTGACAGACTGGATTAAGAAAATGTGGCACATATACACCATGGAATACTATGCAGCCATAAAAAAGGATGAGTTTGCGTCCTTTGTAGGGACGTGGATGCAGCTGGAAACCATCATTCTTAGCAAACTATCACAAGAAGAGAAAACCAAACACCGCATGTTCTCACTCATAGGTGGGAACTGAACAATGAGCTCACTTGGACTCGGGAAGGGGAACATCACACAATGGGGCCTATCATGGGGAGGGGGGAGGGGGGAGGGATTGCATTGGGGAGTTATACCTGATATAAATGATGAATTGATGGGTGCTGACGAGTTGATGGGTGCAGCACACCAACATGGCACTTGTATACATATGTAACAAACCTGCACGTTATGCACATGTACCCTAGAACTTAAAGTATAAAAAAAAAAAAAAAAAAAAAATTAAAAAAAAAAAAAAAAGCTTAAGGTCATGGCAGCAAACAAAAACTGTTTTCTGTATCAGGCCCTTATTAATATCATCCCATGGAAGAGGCTCTTTTCAATTCCCCCCGAGAGAGGCTCAAAAGTAGCTTCTGAACAACTAACATCATTACATTTACCATTTGTGGATATGGGCCATGCAGCTTCATGTCCTGGCCTCTCCTGTTACTGGCTGCTTACCTCTCTGTTAATACTATCTCCCTCGGTATTAACTTGCAGTTACATTCATCCCTCCATTGGCATCCCAGCTACTCTCCCAGAAGTCAGCCCTTCTTCCAATCGCTTTTAGACATTGCTGTTCTCCCTGCCATTCCTTTGAGACCCCAGAACAGACCTACTAGCCTCAACTAGGTAAAAGGTGGGCGGATTCCCTGCTTTCTAGCACATATGGGCCTTTGTATACTCTTCTGACACAGGACTTTGCTCCCACTTGCATAGTCTTCATTTGCTTCCCATCCTGACTCCCACAGAAGATTTGCCTCTACTTTTATCTGTTTTCCTGCCCTCTGTTACCAGATTCAGTTCTGACTCCTACCTTTGAACCTTACCTGCAGAGCAAAATCCCATTCAAAACTCTTCTTATTAGAACTGATAGTGCTACTTTCGATTGAGAAAAGACTCAATACTCAACTGAAATTATTTAAATGTATTGGAAAAGATAAATGCTATATATAAGAAATGAGTAACGTCAGGCTAAGTTTGCTGGGTATCGTACTTCAAATGCAAGCTGTATAAGCCATATGGCTACTAGAAGAAGCCCTAGTCCTAAGTACCTTACTCATTAAGAAGGAGGAACTACTTTATCAAAAGGCAATGATGATGGGACATGGTGGCTCACTCCTGTAATCTTAGCACATTGGGAGGCCAAGGCAAAATGATTGCTTGGTCCCAGGAGTTTGAGACCAACCTGGACAACATAGTGAGACCTTGTCTCTACAAAAAATAAAAAATTACCAGGGCATGATGGTGCATGCATGCCTGTAGTCCCAGCTACTTGGGATGTTGAGGGTGGGAAGAGTGCTTGAAACCAGGAGGTGGAGACAGCAGTGAGGCCTGATTGCACCACTGCTCTATGGTCTGGGTGACAGAATGAGACCCTGTCTCATTAAAAAAAAAAAAAGTAAATGACGTCTTAACTGAAAAGTACGAAGTGTATCTTTTCTTTCTGCTTTGGCTTTTCTGATACGAGGCTCTTACAGTTTTATTTCTGTGTGTTAGTTTTCTATTGCTGCCATAACAAATTATCACAAATTTAGAAGGCTAAACACCCAGTTAGTATCTCACCATGAGTGGGTCAGAAGTCTGGGAATAGAATAGCTCAGCTGGATCCTCTGCTAAGGGCCTTACAAGGCAGGAATCAGGGCGTCAGCTTGGCTCTTATCTGGGGTTCTGGGGAAGATTCTGCTTCCAAACCCATTGCAGTGTTGATAGAATTCAGTTCCTTGTGATTGTAGGAACTTATTTTCCTGTTTCTTTGACATATGATCCCCTTAGTCTCTAAGTCAAGGAGGACAGTTCTAATCTTTCTTAGGCTTCAAATATCTGACTTCTCTTTTACCATCAGGCAGAAAATGAGCTCTGCTTTCCAGAGCTTATATGAGTAGATTAGGTCCACCTAGACAATCCAGAGAAGCTCCCTATTTTAAAATCAGCTGATTAGCAACCTAAATTACATCTTCAAAGACCTTTTGACATATTCATAGGAGTAACCCCAGGAATGAAGACCATGAAGGCCAGCATTTTGCCTAACAGATTCTATATCACTGCAAGTCTTCCTTGGACTCCATTGTTAGCCCATCTCTATCTGTGCTAAGGTTTCCAACCCTGACTGCTTAGTATGATTATCTGGAGAGTAATTAAAAAAATGGATGCCCAGTCCTCGAGATCAACTAAAGCAGAATATTTTGGATGGGGCTGCCTCAGTGGTTTTCAAAAACTCTCCAGGTGATCCTAATGGTAGCCTAAACTGAGAACCATTGATCATCACTGTCTTCCTGAATCAGCTTATCGATTGATGGACATGATTTTAATCATCATCTCTGTAATAATAATTCTCCAGTCTGCATCTCTATCTCTGACCTCTCTTGCTGTATTCCAGACTCAAATTTCCAAAATGCCTACTGATGAGGAAATCAGTCCTTCCATGGTCATTAGATAGATCTTCGTGTCACATGTTCTAAAAATTTAAATCACAGCTAAAAAATATCTTTAATATTTTACTCTCCTAGAAAACTACTGCAACTCCTTTATATAAACAAAATATTTATTATTTATATGTGACCACTTTTGAATGTTTGCTAAAAGTCTTTTCAAAAAGACTTTTGAACTTTGTTCACGCATAACAAAGTCCTTTTCCCCTTCCTTGTTGAGTTCTCACTTGTTTTCCTATTTCTCACCTAAATATGGGTCACTAGGCCTTTCCTGCCTCTGGCCACAAAGCAATTCTCAGAGAAGTTTTAGGATATATGTTTGTATATTAAAAAAAAAACGGTAAGTGTGATGTTCTAAGGGACCAGGATATGCTAGTCCCCAGGTATGGCTATGAATACCCCTTCCTTGCTACAATGCCAGCCTTATGAACAATTATAGTTTCATTTTAATCCTGAATATGTGTTTTCCTCCATAACAACCTAGAACAATTCAATATAGATGTCCTGTAATGGCTTCAAATTCGACATATCTGAAACAAATTCACCAACTAATGATGGATTGCTCAATTATCAATGCAGCCTTAATGACTAAAAGTTTTCGCCAGAGTGTAACCTTGCACAGAGCTCTCAGCTAAGCCAAATGTTATTTGGAAAAACATACATATACACACATATATACACGTACACACACATATATATACATATATAATATACGTGTGTGTATATATATGTGTGTGTGTATATATATATGAACTACAAATACGTATGTTTGGAAATTACTTACTCTGTAGCCAAAAATAATGAGTCCCCTAGAAGGAAGCCAAGAAAAGGCAAGATAGAATATGCCGCATTGGTCTATGTAGTTCTTTAGTCTACAATTCAATAAAATCATCCCATTTAAAATTAATCTGCTTTTTATTTTTGGCACCACCTGTGGTAGAAAGATAATGTCTATATGATTTCTCATGCACATATCAGACTTTCTTTTTTAGCTTTTGATTATGCTTAAAACATAAACTTCTTATCACAACCAGAAGGCTCTGCAAAGATAGGGTCCCTGCCTACCTCTGCAATGGTATTTAGAGCCATTATCACCCTAACTCTCTGTCCTAACTATATGAACCTTCAGTTCCCCAAACACGCTAACTTCTCTCTCCACCTCAGAGCTTTCACCTAGGCTGCTCTTTCTGCCTGTATTCCTTATGCTGCTTTCTCTTTGTCCTGTTAACATATGTATCCCTCAGGTCCTTGCTTAAATAACTATTTTTTCTTCAAAGAGGTTTTCGTTGGCTCCCTCTACTCATAAAATCAAGTTAAGAGTATCACATTGCTTTTCAAATAGACTCTATTGTCTTGACCCTCATAGCACTAGTCACAGTTTTAATTATTATAATTATTATTTTATTGTGTTCTATGCACCACTAGATTATAATCAGTAAACTGTCAGGAACCATTTTGTTTTCCTCTGTGTATAGTGCCTTACACAATTTCTAGTATTAGGTACTCTACTTGTTGAATGCATAAATACATGAATGGAAGAACACACTTCGTAAAACATTTTTTGACTATCGAAGGTCATGTAGCTTGATAGAGTATCATTCTTTTTGTGCTCATGTCTACTTTCTGATAATGCAGGGAGAAAACCTTAGTCATAGTACAGTGTACCTTTTGACCTAAATACCATAAAATGTTATTATCCAATCTATATAAATACAATATTCTAGGGATAGATACTCCTCTGGTCAGTAACCAGATTACATATTTCCATCTTTTCTCTTTTGTAACTAACACTTCTGTAAGTGATGGTCATAGTCACCTGATCAGAACTGTGGGAACTATTGTGGAAAAAAATCTATTATACACTAATCTATGATTCCTTTTCCTTATCTCCCACTTGTTCTTATTCCAAAGAGTACACATAACCTTCAAATCTGCTCTTAATTCTTTCAAGAGCAGTGATAGATACTTCCTGATGACAGTGATTTCTTGAAATCTAGTATTAAAATATCATTTCCTCTATGGAGAACATTGTAATTGTTCTATCAAAATTGGAAAAGCACATTCCTTAGAACCAAGCAACTCCCCTGAGGAATACTGTAATGTCTCAACCAATTATTTTCATTGGTGTTATTAAACTTACCTGTTGCTGATGTCCTAATGCATGTCTCATAAGAGTTCTGGAATTGCCTATGTGGGAATTCAATCTGCAGTCTGTTTCTACAAAAAATTAAAATTAAAAATTAAAAATGGCCTAGCCTTATCCTTATCCTTGCCCTCTCTCTTTATCAGTTCATGTATGCTAATGTTGACAGTAAATTAGTCAGGCTAGGTTCACTGGAAGAGGATTCCATTCCTATCATCTCCAAGAGAGAAAAGTCTTAAGTAGAGGACATAAAGAATTTACTAGATTCAAAGTTTTTTATTAATCCTAAACTGGATATTAATAGTAATCATCCATCTATGAATACCAGAGTTTTTAACTCCAAGAGACAAAAAATGGTTTTATTTCAGCTACAGAATTTATAGCCCTTCCATAAATCAGCATTACTATTCTACACATTTGAGAATGGAGATCCAACTCTATTGTGACTGTCCTAGTTGTAGGAAACCAACAGCAAATAACGTGGACTCATGAGTCCTCAACAGAGCCATATGTAACTTTTACTTCCATCAATGTTCTGTCTTCTTCCCAGGACACAGAATTGTGTAACAAGTTAAACCCCAGGACACAGTGGAATTCACAACTATCCTCATTATTTCCTGCTCTCAGACCTTCAGGAATGTGTCCCAATACATGTGGACCCTGTACTCGGACATGTTATGCTGTCAATAGTAGAAAAAAGGAATGGAAGAGTCAGCCAGAACCAGCAAAATTGGGGCTAAGGAAATTAACTTGGCAGTCGGTCTGGTCTTCAAAGAGGAGTATAAATAGTCCAGACTTATGCTGATATTCAGGGGATTCTACCTAAGAAAGCAGAGCACTATAGGAAGAGTCTCTGGATAGTAGCTATACTTCTTACTGGGCACACTTTTGTCTGCAATTAAGTTAGTTCAGTTTGAAAATGGCCCAAAAGAAAGTTCAGTCCCCAGAGAAAGCAGATTTACAGAAAAAAAGAAAGAGAGTATTAGGTCAATGATGAGGAGGTTAAATCAAGGCTATGGTCAGAGCAGGAAGTTTGATTGCACACCAGACAGGAAGCAGAAACCATGCACGTGGACTAGTTACATATGTTGAACATTGCTGGGCAGATTGCCCCTTACTGCAGAAGCAGGTGGCAAAGGGCTTTGCCCAGGACACTAAAATCCAGCGTGGAGGCCACAGACCATTTCCAGACTCTATTCACTTACAAATTTGAACAATTAAAGTACTGACAAGTTTGGTTTCCACTGGTTCAGGGAGTTGCAGAATTTAACCTATAGGAGAAAGGTTGTTGGTGCTGGTGTTTGGACAAGACTGGGAAAAAGCAAGAACTAAGTAACATATATCTGTAAGAAAATGAGGGCTAAGGAACTAGGAGACACTTGAATGGCTTTAGAATAGGAATAATCATAGACACTGTTCCATAGAAAGTGGAATACCTTCTTTCTGTGGCAGAGGTGTGTTGAGTGATCTTTTAAATCTCTACTTACTGTTTATTCCTTTGTCCTTGTGAGCACAGTCATATCATTATTTTTAGTCGTAAGATTTCCAAGCCACAATTATCTTATACAAAGCTTTTGTGAATATTTTGTGCCATTTTCTTTCTGGGAGCGCAGGCTTAAGAATGAATAACAATCAATTTATTTGGTTAATCGATATATTGCAAGATATCTACTTTATTTTCTTCCTAAAGCTACAGAAACTATCCATAGCAACTCTCTACAGTAACAGCAACATATCACCTGCTTTGCTGCCTACCTTAGCATCTCTCTACTACTCCCAGATAAGGTCATTTGAAGGCCACTTACATGCTATACTCTTCTGGTTGGGAAAAATGAGAAGCTTAGATGACGGCCATTTTACCCAATCTACCTTACTGCTAGCCTTACTCTAAGTTTATTGGAACAAGCCTTGAACTTCAAAATTAAAGATAATATCACATATGGGTGATTAGTGGTATAAATGGTTAGTAGTATAAACAGTTAGTAGTAAAAACCTAGGTCTCGTCTCCTGTGACCAATCCCCACTTCCTGCCAGAGTCCCAGTGACTGGGTCTGTCTATTTACTGTTGCCTAATTGATTGCACATTCTTCATTCAATCATTTAAGAACTATTAATTGACATCTATTTTGTGACAGGCATTATTCTAGGTAGGAGGAATACAACAGTAAGTAACAGACAAAAATCTCTGCCCTTAGAACTTTCATTCCAGTTGAAGAGGCAGGTCAGCATAGCTGGAGCAGGGAGTGCCAGGGGGAGAGCAGCACAAGACGGTATATTTCTTTATAAGAAGTAAAGAGGTTTAGTAAAGCAATGATTACATAAGCTCTGCAAACCATGGTAGGGAGTTTGGATTGTATTTTCAGTGGGATAAGAAGCTACTCAACAGCTTTGAGCATAAAAGTAACATGATCTTGTTTACATTTTAAAAGAATTTCTTAGGCTGCCATGTGGAAAAGCTAGAGTGGGAGTGAAAAGCAGAACTAGAAGGCTTTTGTAGTTGTGTAAGGTAGACATGAATATAGTTTAGACTAGGACAAGCAGTTGAGATGGCAAGTGGTTGATTTTTGCTAGATGTTGACAGCAGAACTGATAGAACTTGCTAATGGATTGAACTTAGGGAGGGGAAAGTAGAAATCAAGGATGATTCTTAGGTTTTTACCTGAGCAACTGTGTAAAAAGAGTGTCATTTGCTATAGAAATATCAACTTTGGAAGGTTCAATTTTGGATTTGGGATATGTTCAGTCTGAGATGACTATTAGATATTCAAACAGAAGTATCAAATTGGAAGTTGGATAGAGCCAGGAAGATGAGGAAGAAGATCATGCTGGAGAAAGGCATTTGTGAGTCACCAGTGGATTTGTGTAAGCTTTTAAGGAAATATATTTATCTGCTATGTTCTGAGGAAAGAAGAATTTATTCCCTTGTGATACAACTATAGTATATTTCTTTGCCACCAAAATATACCCTGTGTAGGTTAAATTATGTTGACTGCAAGCAACAGAAACCATGTCTGAATAACTCAGGCAAAAAAAAAGGAAAAAAGAAAAATAACATTTATTAAAAGTAATCTTTCAGTTCTCACACTGAATGAAATAAAAAGTTGAAAACCTCAACTCAGGAAAGGTAGCAACCAAGGCCTCACCAGAGACTTCAGTGGTAAGAGTTTGAGAAACTGATATTAATAACATTCAGTTCCAATGACTTCACGTCTGCCCAAGACATGATGATGCCCTAAAAAACCAAGTGAAGCATGGACTGTCCCTCATCTATTAAGCAAAGGAGTAGAAATAAATCTTTGCTGCTCAACGTGTGGTCCTTGGGTGGACCAACAGCTTGTTTGGGATGCAGAATCTCAGATTGTACACTCTGGACCATCAATCAGAATTTTCATTTTAACAAGATCCCCAAGTGATTTATATGCACATTAAAGTTTGAGAAACATGGCCAGGTGCAGTGGCTCACAACCTGTAATCCCAGCACTTTGGGAAACTAAAGCAAAAGGATCAATTGACCCCAGGAATTCAAAACCAGCCTGGGCAACATGGCAAGACCCAGTCTCTATAAAATAATTGAAATATTAGCCAGGCATGGTGGTTTATGCCTGTGGTCCCAGATAGGAGACTGAGGCAGGAGGATTGCTTAAGCCCAGGTGGTGGAGGCTGCAATGAGCCAAGATTGTGCCACTGCACTCCAACCCGAGTGACAGAAAGAGCAAGACCCTGTCTCAAAAATAAACAAATATATTGAAAAACAAAGCTTGAGATATTCATAACTAAATGGATTTCCAGCCAAAAAAACCACTCTGATTATCTGAATTGAGCAGGTATTTTCATGCCTCAATAAATCAACTACATTATGGAAGGCTGTTTAGATTTCTTCCCATAAACTTTATTTAAATCAGAATTATAAGCAGTTTTTAAATCAAATGATCACAAAATGTTAAATTGTTTACTTAGTGTATACAATTTAGTGTTTACTTGGTTATAATAATATACTATGGCAACATATAGATTTCTTGCACCTCTGATGACCTTTTTTTCAAGGAAGTTCAGAGTTGCTTTTGCAGCAAACCTACTCTGGTGACTGACAGATTTATTGTAATTCATTTAGTCACTTAAGATTCATAGATTTCATAGTCTGATTATGTCAAATTGCTCTAAAGTAGTCTTTGATTTATACTACATAGCTGCTTTCATTGATCAGAATTCTACATTTGTAGCGCTCTCTTTTTCATATTCTTTTCCTCACTTTTATGGCCAGGTTCTTGGGAATTCACACTATCTACCCAATACTATAAAATTATAAGAATGAGAGAACATCTATAAATATTAATGCCATTGTTTGAGGAAAAAGAGTGCCAATTTTTATTTGATGGAAGTAAACACTGGCAGCTCATTAAAATTTTGGCTCAGAATTGTGGTCCAGAAAACCAATCGGTCTTGAAATGGAATGTAGACCCACCTATGAACTCATAATCCCCCTACATAATTTCCATGATTTCTTAAATAAGCTTGTCTAAAGAATCCTCCTAGAAATATATCCAGTAGATATGCTTTAAGGGAAATCTGTCAAATTCTTAAAGTAGATTAGCTATTATAATTACCCATTAACATCATTTCGTGAAACGTAGCCCTTAAACCTCTTATATTAGAATCACCTTGGAAGCTTATTAAAATATAGATTCTATGCCCATCCCAGCCTACCAAATTCGAGCCTCAGGGGGTGAGGTCCAGGAATCTGCATTTAAAAATAGTTCTTTAAGTAAGTCTTATGCACATTGAAGTTATAGAATCACTGTACTAAACATTACATTTTCAAGTTTAGTTTTCCACTGACATTAGCATCAATTTCCAATGACTGAGCAAAGCGTTCACCTTTATTGTTTCATGTTGTATTTACTCAGACTCTCTGAGCTTCACATGGTAATGACATTTTGACAAGTACATGGCTTAATTTTTTTTTCTATTTTTCCAAAGGCTTTAAACAAATATTGTTTCTTGACAACTCATTAAGACACTATGTACCAAGGCATAACATTTCCAGAACACCTAAGAAAATTGCCTTGGTCAGGATGGGGAATCAATTTTTACAGAGCATCACAGATCCCTCACATGTGGGGGAGGGGGGAAAAGAAAAGGAAAACTATGAAAAGTGATCAATTTAATTTAATATTTCAAAATAAAAAATACATCTGCTTTAAAGTTTAAGAACAGAAAACTTTCCAAAATTGATGCAACTGTATTATTTTTCATAATACTTGCTTATTAACTCCATAACAGAGAGAAGGTGGAAGTTCTTTCATTATCTTACACCCCATATAAAACAATATGGATATCTCTATAGCGGCTCTAGCATACTTACCACATAGTACATGTAGAAAATACATATTATTTGAATGAATAAATGGCATATACAATATGTGCATTGTACACACCTTTTGTAATCTGATTTTTTTCCTTTATCAATAGACCACAGAACTTTTCTATAACAATAGATTATAATATTCTATTACATAGGTGTACCATCCTTCATTTAACCTATCCTCTGTTGGTGGACGTTTACTTTCAATTTTATACTACAAAGGCAATTCTGAAATAAACAGTTGTACAATTATCTGGTTATTTGGGGGAAAATTCCTAAAGAAGAATTGCTGAGTCAAAGCTAATGTATATTTAAAGTTTTGATTCATGTTGTCCTCTTGAAATGTTGTTCAATGCCATTATAATGTATAATTCACTATTTTCCCACACATATATTTTTATCAATCTAATAGTCAACAAATGTAACTTCGTTATTTTACTCACCTGTATTTAACTTCTATTAAGATCATGTCTGTTTTTTAATATTTATTATCACACTTACAATTTTTCTATGAATTGCCTTTTATGATTTTAACTCATTTTTCTAATGAAATAAAACAGAAAACTCTATTTTTAAATTTTTTTCAGAGCTGACTTTTTTCTTATTTATTTTTTAATTGATAAGTAGAAATTGTATATATTTATGATGTACAACATAGTGTTTTGATACATAAAACAGGAAACTTTAAATTTTAATTAGTAACTATAACACTACAGCAAAACTTCAATGTTATAACCACAAAATAAGGAAGACATACATAAAGAACTGAAATCAAATAAAAATTGAGAAAGACATATATATAAAATGAGACAGAGATAGTGAAAGATAGTGAGGGAAGCCAGAACAAAGTCACATAAACAGAGGGATACATCAAAATGGACACAGAAATAGAGAACACAAAGCACATACACATCTACACAGGAAGAGAGAGAGACAGACACAAAGACACACAGGAATATTCATTGACAAAGGCATAGACAGAGATCAAAATAAACAGAGACACCCAAATAAAAATAGATTGAGCACAGTTGAAAAAGCACACATACAAGAAGAACACAGGAAATGACATATAATCAGATGTGTATACACAGTTTTATAGAGTGAGAAAGTCACATTTTTAATACAGCACAAACACAGAAAGAAAAAAATACCAAAGAGAGAGATGCAAGAAAAGATGTGCAGAAAGACTTAGCAACATGGGATAAAAAACTCAGAGAGAAGACACCTTTCATAAATTAAAATTCTTAAAATATGGTTTTTAAACATACACATACTAAGGATTTTTAAATTATGTAGCATTGCCACCCCCAGAAGCAAAAGTTAAGGTAATAATTCTTGCTCTTCCTCTGCAGATCAGATAAGGCAAAATCAAGACCCAAATATAATCACAGACCTAAATTTATTTCTTTATTCTAGAAAAAATACTAAAAATTGAGCCCTACTAACAAAACGCCCACTGCTCCCCTGCACTATGCCCCCACTCCCTGGCCAAAAAAAGCACAAAGTTTGATCTGGCTAGTCAACATACATGCACCAACAATTTATCTATTGTCTTTTTTTATTTAGACATAGTCATGGAATATGAAAAATAACTTTAAATAAGGTGTAAGCCCTATATAGAGAACCACAGGTCTCACTAAAGCTACATCTATCACCAAATATTAATGCCAAAATGATACCAACAACTGTTAATTTCTGAATTACCATTGAGAAGGAGAAAAAGGAAAAAGTGAGACAACAGCTAAATTAACTTACATTCCCATCAACAGTGTATAAGTGTTTCCTTTTCTCTTCTGTTTCATCAGCATGTGTTGTTTTTTGACTTTTTAACAATAGCCATTTCAACTGGTATGAGATGGTTGGAAAGCAGTCTGGAGATTTTTCAAAGAATTTAAAACAGAGCTATCTTAGATCCAACAATCCTATTACTGGGCATATACACAAAAGAAAGTAAATCATTCTACCAAAAAGATACATGCACTCATCTGTTCATTGCTGTGCTATTCCACAGCAGAGACAAGGAATCAACCCGACTGCCCATCAATGGTAGATTGGATAAAGAAAATATGATGTATATACATCAAAAAGTACCATGCAGCCATAAAAAAAGTATGAAATTATGTCTTCTGTAGCAACATGGATAGAGCTGGAGGCCACATCCTAAGCAAATAAATGCAGGAATAGAAAACCAAATACCACATGTTCTCACTTTTAAGTCAGACATAATATGGGAACAGTAGAAGCTGTGTACTACTAGAGGGTAGGCAAAGAGGTTAAAAAACTACCTATCAGGTACTATGCTCACTACCAAGGTGACAGGATATGTGCTCCAAACCTCAGCATCACACAATATTACCATACACCAAATCTGCACATATATCCCCTGTATCTAACATAAAAGCTGAAAATTTTTTGAAAAAGTGAATACTGAAAAAAAGCAGCAAAATAGCAACTGAAAATCAAGCATCTGACAGGATTACAGTAAAGTTAATCTAATTTGTTTCAGTTCAAGTCTCTGAGTAGAAAGTTCAAAAACCTCTGGTTGTTATAACCACCTTATTACTGAGTTTATCAACAGTGTGGAAATTCTGTCAAACACTCATCGATCAACTATTATGAATGGCCAAAAACAAGCAAAAAAAAAAGAGGTAACTAGAAAATCATCAATTCAGCCTTACCATACAAGATGCCACCAAAGTATTGCAAGGATGCGTAAATATTTTGAAATATGTTTAAATAATGTGTCCTGACTGCCAGTAAAATTTTTTTCCAAGAAAATGTTATTAAAAAATGTTTGAGCTATCCACGAATGTTTTCACAAGCATTCCTACCAGGCAACTACTGAAACCTCAGAAAAAACTCTGGCCGACAGAAGAACTCTTAAGAAAGAAGCACTGAATAGAAGGTGATCTAAGGAAATGTAGACAGGAATATTTGAGCTATTAAGATGGGCCAGAAGTAAATGCATGTTTCATGAAAGCATTTTTAACAAATAATTCTGGCCGAAAAAAAATCAAACACATTTAGACAGTAAGTACACACCCAACAGAAATGTTTGTTTGTTGATGCTAACATTTTATTTCGTGTGTACTTGCCAGAGCAGGAATTGACCAAAATAAGATAAATACAAACATCTCACAGAAGGAAAAATTATAGTAAATTTGTAAGTGTAAAAAAGATGAGAAAATCTGCTTCCTGAACATAGAGCAAAAATCAGATATTTATTACTTATTTAAAGTAATAACAACTTTACCAGCATAAGACCAGAAGCACAAAAAGTACTTAAATATCAATTATATTATACATTACTATAGATTTTACATTCATAAAATGCTGTATCATTCCTTCAGTTAACTCACATAACACTTCTCTGAGACAAGCTGATAAGAAAGATTATTATCCCCATTTTACAGATGAAATTATATTTGCTGGATAAGCCTGCTCTTAGTCTCTTACATCATGTTTGCCTCTTGGCATTATAAAATATACTTTTAAAACATGATTTTTGTTATTTTAGAAAAAAAGCTTTCTGGCATACAATATTGACAAGTATTAAGAAAATAACTTGTAGGAAAATATGAAAGCTTATTTATTAATGCATTTCTCTTTTTTTTGATTTTAATATTTTATTCTATAAAGTCAAACTATGTCATGGAACAAACAGATGGAATAATGGTTTGGAGGGCTTTATTAGCTACAATAGTGTTTAGTAAATAGTTGTCAACTGGTCTGTGCTGGTGGCCAGTCAATGGAATTTGGAGTAAGATGTCAGGACATCAGGCAGTGGAAGAGCAAAATTGAAAAACAACTCTTTTTTATAGGCCAGAAGTGCTGAATATCTCCCGCTTTCTCCTGTTACAACCCTCTTTCAACAAGTCTGCTGAGCTGTAACTCTCTCATAAAAGACTTACATTCTTGAGAGTTTCCTACAGATTTTGTATTGTAGTCATCCCCTCTGCTTTTATTTATTTATTTATTTTTTTATTATACTTTAAGTTCTAGGATACATGTGCATAACGTGCAGGTTTGTTACATATGTATATATGTGCCATGTTGGTGTGCTGCACCCATCAACTCGTCAGCACCCATCAATTCATCATTTATATCAGGTATAACTCCCCAGTGCAATCCCTCCCCCCTCCCCCCTCCCCATGATAGGCTCCAGTGTGTGATGTTCCCCTTCCCGAGTCCAAGTGAACTCATTGTTCAGTTCCCACCTATGAGTGAGAACATGCGGTGTTTGGTTTTCTCTTCTTGTGATAGTTTGCTAAGAATGATGGTTTCCAGCTGCATCCACGTCCCTACAAAGGACGCAAACTCATCCTTTTTTATGGCTGCATAGTATTCCATGGTGTATATGTGCCACATTTTCTTAATCCAGTCTGTCACTGATGGACATTTGGGTTGATTCCAAGTCTTTGCTATTGTGAATAGTGCCGCAATAAACATACGTGTGTATGTGTCTTTGTAGTAGAATAATTTATAATCCTTTGGGTATATACCCAGTAGTGGGATGGCTGGGTCATATGGTACATCTAGTTCTAGATCCTTGAGGAATTGCCATACTGTTTTCCATAATGGTTGAACTAGTTTACAATCCCACCAGCAGTGTAAAAGTGTTCCTATTTCTCCACATCCTCTCCAACACCTGTTGTTTCCTGATTTTTTAATGATTGCCATTCTAACTGGTGTGAGATGGTATCTCATTGTGGTTTTGATTTGCATTTCTCTGATGGCGAGTGATGATGAGCATTTTTTCATGTGTCTGTTGGCTGTATGAATGTCTTCTTTTGAGAAATGTCTGTTCATATCCTTTCCCCACTTTTGGATGGGGTTGTTTGTTTTTTTCTTGTATATTTGTTTGAGTTCTTTGTAGATTCTGGAAATGAGCCCTTTGTCAGATGAGTAGATTGCAAAAATTTTCTCCCATTCTGTAGGTTTCCTGTTCACTCTGATGGTAGTTTCTTTTGCTGTGCAGAAGCTCTTTAGTTTAATTAGATCCCATTTGTCAATTTTGGCTTTTGCTGCCGTTGCTTTTGGTGTTTTAGACATGAAGTCCTTGCCCGTGCCTATGTCCTGAATGGTACTACCTAGATTTTCTTCTAGGGTTTTTATGGTAGTAGGTCTAACATTTAAGTCTCTAATCCATCTTGAATTAATCTTCGTATAAGGAGTAAGGAAAGGATCCAGTTTCAGCTTTCTACTTATGGCTAGCCAATTTTCCCAGCACCATTTATTAAATAGGGAATCCTTTCCCCATTTCTTGTTTCTCTCAGGTTTGTCAAAGATCAGATGGCTGTAGATGTGTGGTATTATTTCTGAGGACTCTGTTCTGTTCTATTGGTCTATATCTCTGTTTTGGTACCAGTACCATGCTGTTTTGGTTACTGTAGGCTTGTAGTATAGTTTCAAGTCAGGTAGCGTGACGCCTCCAGCTTTGTCCTTTTGACTTAGGATTGTCTTGGCAATGCGGGCTCTTTTTTGGTTCCATATGAACTTTAAAGCAGTTTTTTCCAATTCTGTGAAGAAACTCATTGGTAGCTTGATGGGGATGGCATTGAATCTATAAATTACCTTGGGCAGTATGGCCATTTTCACGATATTGATTCTTCCTATCCATGAGCATGGTATGTTCTTCCATTTGTTTGTGTCCTCTTTGATTTCACTGAGCAGTGGTTTGTAGTTCTCCTTGAAGAGGTCCTTTACATCCCTTGTAAGCTGGATTCCTAGGTATTTTATTCTCTTTGAAGCAATTGTGAATGGAAGTTCATTCCTGATTTGGCTCTCTGCTTGTCTGTTACTGGTGTATAAGAATGCTTGTGATTTTTGCGCATTAATTTTGTATCCTGAGACTTTGCTGAAGTTGCTTATCAGCTTAAGAAGGTTTTGGGCTGAGACGATGGGGTTTTCTAAGTATACAATCATGTCATCTGCAAACAGGGACAATTTGACTTCTTCTTTTCCTAACTGAATACCCTTGATTTCTTTCTCTTGCCTGATTGCCCTAGCCAGAACTTCCAACACTATGTTGAATAGGAGTGGTGAGAGAGGGCATCCCTGTCTTGTGCCAGTTTTCAAAGGGAATTTTTCCAGTTTTTGCCCATTCAGTATGATATTAGCTGTGGGTTTGTCATAAATAGCTCTTATTATTTTGAGGTACGTTCCATCAATACCGAATTTATTGAGCGTTTTTAGAATGAAGGGCTGTTGAATTTTGTCAAAAGCCTTTTCTGCATCTATTGAGATAATCATGTGGTTCTTGTCTTTGGTTCTGTTTATATGCTGGATTACGTTGATTGATTTGCGAATGTTGAACCAGCCTTGCATCCCAGGGATGAAGCCCACTTGATCATGGTGGATAAGCTTTTTGATGTGCTGCTGAATCCGGTTTGCCAGTATTTTATTGAGGATCTTTGCATCGATGTTCATCAGGGAGATTGGTCTAAAGTTCTCTTTTTTTGTTGTGTCTCTGCCAGGCTTTGGTATCAGGATGATGTTGGCCTCATAAAATGAGTTAGGGAGGATTCCCTCTTTTTCTATAGATTGGAATAGTTTCAGAAGGAATGGTACCAGCTCTTCCTTGTACCTCTGGTAGAATTCAGCTGTGAATCCATCTGGTCCTGGGCTTTTTTTGGTGGGTAGGCTATTAATTGTTGCCTCAATTTCAGAGGCTGCTATTGGTCTATTCAGGGATTCAACTTCTTCCTGGTTTAGTCTTGGAAGAGTGTACGTGTCCAGGAAATTATCCATTTCTTCTAGATTTTCTAGTTGATTTGCGTAGAGGTGTTTATAGTATTCTCTGATGGTAGTTTGTATTTCTGTGGGGTCGGTGGTGATATCCCCTTTATCATTTTTTATTGCGTCTATTTGATTCCTCTCTCTTTTCTTCTTTATTAGCCTTGCTAGCGGTCTGTCAATTTTGTTGATCTTTTCAAAAAACCAACTCCTGGATTCATTGATTTTTTGGAGGGTTTTTTGTGTCTCTATCTCCTTCAGTTCGGCTCTGATCTTAGTTATTTCTTGCCTTCTGCTAGCTTTTGAATGTGTTTGCTCTTGCCTCTCTAGTTCGTTCAATTGTGATGTTAGAGTGTCAATTTTAGATCTTTCCTGCTTTCTCTTGTGGGCACTTAGTGCTATAAATTTCCCTCTACACACTGCTTTAAATGTGTCCCAGAGATTCTGGTATGTTGTATCTTTGTTCTCATTGGTTTCAAAGAACATCTTTATTTCTGCTTTCATTTCGTTATGTACCCAGTAGTCATTCAGGAGCAGGTTGTTCAGTTTCCATGTAGTTGAGCGGTTTTGATTGAGTTTCTTAGTCCTGAGTTCTAGTTTGATTGCACTGTGGTCTGAGAGACAGTTTGTTATAATTTCTGTACTTTTACATTTGCTGAGGAGTGCTTTACTTCCAATTATGTGGTCAATTTTGGAATAAGTGTGATGTGGTGCTGAGAAGAATGTATATTCTGTTGACTTGGGGTGGAGAGTTCTATAGATGTCTATTAGGTCCGCTTGGTGCAGAGATGAGTTCAATTCCTGGATATCCTTGTTAACTTTTTGTCTTGTTGATCTGTCTAATGTTGACAGTGGAGTGTTGAAGTCTCCCATTATTATTGTATGGGAGTCTAAGTCTCTTTGTAAGTCTCTAAGGACTTGCTTTATGAATCTGGGTGCTCCTCTATTGGGTGCATATATATTTAGGATAGTTAGCTCTCCCTGTTGAATTGATCCCTTTACCATTATGTAATGGCCTTCTTTGTCTCTTTTGATCTTTGATGGTTTAAAGTCTGTTTTATCAGAGACTAGGATTGCAACCCCTGCTTTTTTTTGTTCTCCATTTGCTTGGTAGATCTTCCTCCATCCTTTTATTTTGAGCCTATGTATGTCTCTGCATGTGAGATGGGTCTCCTGAAGATAGCAGACTGATGGGTCTTGACTCTTTATCCAGTTTGCCAGTCTGTGTCTTTTAATTGGAGCATTTAGTCCATTTACATTTAAGGTTAATATTGTTATATGTGAACTTGATCCTGCCATTATGATATTAACTGGTTATTTTGCTCATTAGTTGATGCAGTTTCTTCCTAGGCTCGATGGTCTTTACATTTTGGCATGTTTTTGCAGTGGCTGGTACCGGTTGTTCCTTTCCATGTTTAGGGCTTCCTTCAGGGTCTCTTGTAAGGCAGGCCTGGTGGTGACAAAATCTCTAAGCATCTGCTTATCTGTAAAGAATTTTATTTCTCCTTCACTTATGAAACTTAGTTTGGCTGGATATGAAATTCTGGGTTTAAAATTCTTTTCTTTAAGAACGTTGAAGATTGGCCCCCACTCTCTTCTGGCTTGGAGAGTTTCTGCCGAGAGATCTGCTGTCAGTCTGATGGGCTTCCCTTTGTGGGTAACCCGACCTTTCTCTCTGGCTGCCCTTAAGATTTTTTCCTTCATTTCAACTTTGGTGAATCTGGCAATTATGTGTCTTGGAGTTGCTCTTCTGGAGGAGTATCTTTGTGGCGTTCTCTGTATTTCCTGAATTTGAATGTTGGCCTGCCCTGCTAGGTTGGGGAAGTTCTCCTGGATGATATCCTGAAGAGTGTTTTCCAATTTGGTTCCATTTTCCCCCTCACTTTCAGGCACCCCAATCAGATGTAGATTTGGTCTTTTTACATAATCCTATACTTCTTGCAGGCTTTGTTCATTTCTATTTCTTCTTTTTTCTTTTGGTTTCTCTTCTCGCTTCATTTCATTCATTTGATCCTCCATCGCTGATACTCTTTCTTCCAGTTGATCGAGTCGGTTACTGAAGCTTGTGCATTTGTCACGTATTTCTTGTGTCATTGTTTTCATCTCTGTCATTTCGTTTATGACCTTCTCTGCATTAATTAGTCTAGCTGTCAATTCTTCCACTTTTTTTTCAAGATTTTTAGTTTCTTTGCGCTGGGTACGTAATTCCTCCTTTAGCTCTGAGAGGTTTGATGGACTGAAGCCTTCTTCTCTCATCTCATCAAAATCATTCTCTGACCAGCTTTGATCCGTTGCTGGCGATGGGCTGTGCTCCTTTGCAGGAGGAGATGCGCTCTTATTTTTTGAATTTCCAGCTTTTCTGCCCTGCTTTTTCCCCATCTTTGTGGTTTTATCTGTCTCTGGTCTTTGATGATGGTGACGTACTGATGGGGTTTTTGTGTAGGTGTCCTTCCTGTTTGATAGTTTTCCTTCTGACAGTCAGGACCCTCAGCTATAGGTCTGTTGGAGATTGCTTGAGGTCCACTCCAGACCCTGTTTGTCTGGGTATCAGCAGCAGAGGTTGCAGAAGATAGAATATTGCTGAACAGCAAGTGCACCTGTCTGATTCTTGCTTTGGAAGCTTCCTCTCAGGGGTGTACTCCACCCTGTGAGGTGTGGGGTGTCAGACTGCCCCTAGTGGGGGATGTCTCCCAGTTAGGCTACTCAGGGGTCAGTGACCCACTTGAGCAGGCAGCCTGCCCCTTCTCAGATCTCAACCTCCATGTTGGGAGATCCACTGCTCTCTTCAAAGCTGTCAGACAGAGTCGTTCGCGTCTGCACAGGCCTCTGCTGCTTCCCCTGTTATTTTTTAGCTGAGCCCTGTCTCCAGAGGTGGAGTCTACAGAGACAGGCAGGTTTCCTTGAGCTGCTGTGAGCTCCACCCAGTTCAAGCTTCCCAGCGGCTTTGTTTACCTACTTAAGCCTCAGCGATGGCGGGCGCCCCTCCCCCAGCCTTGCTGCTGCCTTGCCGTTAGATTGCCGCAGACTGCTGTGTTAGCAAGGAGGGAGGCTCCGTGGGCGTGGGACCCTCCGGCCAGGTGTGGGGTATATTCTCCTGGTGTGCCGGTGTGCTTACCGCGCAGTATTGGGGTGGGAGTTACCCAATTTTCCAGGTGTTGTGTGTCTCAGTTCCCCTGACTAGGAAAAGGGACTCCCTTCCCCCTTGCGCTTCCCAGGTGAGGTGATGCCTTGCCCTGCTTCAGCTCTCGCTGGTCAGGCTGCAGCAGCTGACCAGCACCGATTGTCCGGCACTCCCGTGTGAGATGACCCCATTACCTCAGTTGAAAATGCAGAAATCACCGGTCTTCTGTGTCACTCGCGCTGGGAGATGGAGACTGGAGCTGTTCCTATTCGGCCATCTTGCATTTCTTTAATTACAATTGTTAGAATGCCTGCCGTCCACACTTTATTTCTTTTTTTTTTCTTTTGAAATGGAGTCTCATTCTGTCACCAGGCTGGAGTGCAGTGGCATGATCTTAGCTCACTGCAACCTCCGCCTCCCAGGTTCAATTCTTCTGCCTCAGCCTCCGAGTAGCTGGGACTGCAGGCCTGTGCCACCATGCCCAGCTACTTTTCGTATTTTTAGTAGAGATGGGTTTCACCATGTTGGCCAGGATGATTTAGATCTCTTGACCTGTGATCCGCCGCCTTGGCCTCCCAAAGTGGTCAGATTACAGGCATGAGCCACTGCTCCTGGCCCATACTTTATTTTCATCCTATATCATAATCATTATCATAAGCCCTAAAATACATAAAGCCCTATTTATTTTTCCAATTTTCTTTCTTAATTTCTTTATATAAGCCAGACTTAAATCATAAATGTCATATAAGGAAGTTCACACTTGAAAGAATTTTCTCTTATTTGACTTGCCTAAGTTTCCTGATCTCCTTTCACATTTGCTTTTTCTTTTTTCCCTCCCACCCCTTAAATGCTGTCAGTTCATAGGTTCTGGCATCAGTTTGTCCTTCCACACCATTTTGCTAACTCTAGGCACTTACTTGCAGGGCTTCCACTGATCCCAGTAAAAGGCCATGGTGGGTTGACAGCAGAAGGAGCATACCTTTATTTCTGGCCCCACTTGTCTCCCAGCTCCAGTCCTAAATTTCCAAGTGTGTGATAGAGGTCTCCACCTGTTCCTCATTAGTACATCAAACTCAAAATATCTAGAATAATATTCAGCAACTTTTCACCAATAAACCTAACTTTCTAATTTCCATGATGACAATATTCTTCTTCTAATCACCTCTTTAAAAAAATCTCCCCAACTCCTGTGTCTCTATGTCCAATTGCTAAATCCTATTGATTTTTACCTACTCAATATCTATAACACTTGTATTAGTCCATTCTTGCACTGCTATAAAGCAGTACCTGAGGCTGGGTAATTTGTAAATAAAAGAATTTTAATTGGCTCACAGTTCCACAGGTTGTGCAGGAAGCATGATTCTGGCATCTGCCAGGATTCTGGAGAGGCCTCAGGAAACTTACAATCATGGTGGAAGGCAAAAGAGAAGCAGACATGTCTTATGTGACCAGAGCAGGAAGAAGAGAGACAGGTAGGAAGTACCATACACTTTTAAACAACCATATCTTGTGAGAACTCATTCACTACACAGTACCAAGGGGGTATGAACCCCAAATATCTAAGATAGGTCTCAGTCAATTCAGGAAGTTTATTTTGCCAAATTTAAGGACACATGCCCATACAGCCTCACAAGGTCCTGGTCCTGACAACACGTGCCCAAGGGGGTTGGGGGCACAGCTTAGTTTTATACATTTTATGGAGACATGAGACATCAATCAATGCATGTAAGATGTACATTGGTTTAGTCCAGAAAGGCAGGACAACTCGAAGCAGGAAGGGTGCTTCCAGGTCGTAGGTAGATAAGAGAAAAACCAAATGGTTGCATTCTTCTGAGTTTCTGATTAGCCTTTCCAAAGGAAGCAGTCAGATATGCATTTATCTTAGTGAGAAGAGGGATGACTTTGGAAAGAATGGGAGGCAGGTTTTCCCTAAGCAGTTCGATCTTGACTTTTCCCTTTAGCTTAGTGATTTGAGGGTCCCAAGATTTATTTTCCTTTCACATTTTACCTCTTTTATTTTTAAAATCATTTGGAGAGATCATTTTAGAAGAAAACGAGTCTCTGGTCTCAGGTTTCATCTGATCTCTCATGGCTAGGATGGTTTGTTTCTACAAGGGTAGGTCCTGCATTATTAGAAAAGCTCATTTTTAGAAGGTTGTGATGTCTCATGTCCTTCTATTAGAAAATAGGGGGAGAAAGGGAGAAAAAACAGCAACAAAAAAGAACAATCCTAGAAAATCAATTTAGGTCATATTACTCTGAAGTCCATATATCAGTAGGCAGTTGTGAAAGTGGCTTATGTATGTAAATAGGTTGCTGTTATTTTCTTCTGCAGTTTAAGTTGTCTACCTTTAGTTCACAAGACTTTAAGAAAAGCACAGCTTAGTTTCTGGTTATTTCAAATTAAGAAAAATAGGAGAAAAAAGCAAAATAAAGAAAAAAATTGAAAACATTATTTTGGAGACTTACCACCAGGAAAAATTTTAGAATTCAGTCCAACTGTAGAAAATAATAAAAATTGAAAAACATTAGGCAAGTCTAAAATCTAATGACAGGTGCACTATACTTTTTGAAACATAATTTTTCTCTCTTCAGGTTCCTATTTTTACTAAAGCAAATCATGGTAGGACTGATTTACTTTATTTTTACACTTGGCCTATTTGTATAAAATACAGCAAGAATGATTATTTTTCACATAGGCTTTTTTATGGAACTTTGTTTCATAGAAGGAATCTCAGATAAGACTTTTTTAAAGTCAAGCTCAGCCATGGCTTTGTACCATCAAATGCCTGTGAGCTGGGTAAATTCCTCTCCTCTTGAGATCCCAAGATAATTTGGGTCTCCTGGACCTATCAGAAAGTGACATTCTTTACTTACCACAGGTCAGGAACCCTACACAGGGACTGTGTAGACAAAGTATGAGACCATTGTTCCCAAGGGGCTTTTATTGGCTCTATTTAAGTCAAGTTTGATTCTTTAAAGGAAATCACACCATTCCAGTAAAATCACCAGTTTCTCCAATAGTGTCCTGTTGCAAAATAAAACATTCTTATTGCACTTATGCAAATAACCATATTGCCATAAGTTAAGAATACTCACAAATAGTTTCCACATTCTAGAGAAATCAGGTTGAGAGACAGAAATCCTAATTTGTTCACAGGAGCATACTTTACTCAATCGCGACAAGCTGTAAATAACTCAAAAGCAAAGTTTTCTTGACTCTGGAAAAGAAAACAAAGAATCATCAATGTTTTAAGCTTTTTTTAAATGATTACTTCACTCTTCTGAAGTATTCGGTCTTTACATCTCTCTTTACATGGGTCTGTGATTATATTTGGGTCTTGATTTTGGTTTATCTTGATTTGGAAAATAAATAGGGCTTCAGTCTTCTATTAGTTCAGTTCATGCAGTTAACTCCTGCTCTGCTTGACATTCATGAATATTCCATCTCTCCATGAGAGTCCTGAAAGTTTTCCTACATTCTAATGTCACAGTCTCCAAAGTTATCAGAACCCTACATTAAAGAACAACTTTTAGAGCTATAAAAGCTGATTATAAAACCACTTTCTAAAGAGGACCAAAACAAGAAAACAATTTTCCATGGATGACAAAAAGCTTTAGTGCACCCACAGTCAAAGACACAACTGACAAGGAAATTCATTACTTCTGTGGCACACAATAACTTAACATAACAGTTGTAATTATTACTAATAACATACACTAAGTCATATCAGAAATATAGGAGTTTCCCACAACTTTAAAACACATACCAATAACATATTTATATGAATACAGTCTAAAGAAAGCCAAACACTATCATTTCATATTTGACAGTACTTCCTGTAGGATTTTTATATCAAATAAATCATATATGTCATTTTTGGACTTTAGGGAACCTAATATCTTAAAGGAATAATTAGGTCAGAAAAAGACATAATTTATAATGTGATTTTAGAAAGTTTGTCAAATATCAAAGGTTTAAAACGCTTGATATCACAAAATAGGGTCACAGGTCATTGTAAAATAAGTCATTAACTTAACCAAAGTGATAATTCAAAGATTACAAAAACAAGGTGAAAACTGTTATTCTTTGAGACAGGAGACTTAATTTTCCAAATAATAATCCCAAATAAAAACAGCATGAGGCCAATTAAATTTAGTTTTCAAACTTTTGTAAATAATATATAAAATTTTAATCATCTTGACCATAAGATATAATTTCTATAAGCCTTTTATAACCTTTATAAACTTTATTAAGGAGTGGATTAATGCTTCAAGGAAACTTTGTTAATATGACATAGGGGTCCATATACTGGTCTTGCATCAGTGTGCCTTTGACGTTAATGGTTAATTTATAGAGAAACTGAACTTATTTTATGTTTCAAAATCGGCCCTTACAATATCACCCACCTCTTCCACGATAGTCCCTGATCCTTAGGAGTTTAATATCTTTAATTTCTGGCCTTGTGTCTCACAAACAAGATTAATTTTATTGGCATCTTCTACTGGGTCTGACTGGCTTTAACTACTGTCAGTGTTAAGATTTAGAAGGACTCGGGGTCCTTTTTAGACCCAGGAGTCAAAGCCTGTAACTTAATGGCACAAGGATTTTAAAAGCACATACAGAAAGTTACGCAGATGTAATAATCTTAATTTTAAGAAAAATTTTTAATCTCAGTTTTTTCTAAGCAAACCAAACTTAGTAATAATGGCATAGGAATTATTTTGATAAAGTGTAAGATCTAATTATTAGGACAGTTACTCAAGGGCAAAATAAAAGACCTTCTGCAGTGCAACTGCTGCTCCTTATGGGGAATATTATGTTGGAAGAAAACATTTCCTTTAGACTTCTAAGATAAAACATTTTCTTCTTTCTTTCTTTCTTTTTTTTTTTTTTTGCATCAGGTCACAACAGTTAGAAACTGAAGGAAAAAAAACTTACAGGAACTGGAAATAAGTTAAAAGATAGAGTTTGATTTCAGGTCTTTTAAAAGAGGAGAGAAAGCTGAAAACAGCAAGATGTAATAGATGTTAAAATTTGCATTAAAAATTATAATGTCTTTTAATTTATTAAGAGTTGAGCAATGCCTTAAGAAAATGTCATAGTTTGAACTAATCCTTTCATGTATAAGTCTGTTTTTTAATCAAAACTCAATCTCTAGAAAGACCATTATAATTTTCCTCTAATTATAGACAGCTTGGTCACATAAAAGTTTTTTTCTTTATTAATAAATCCTCTTATTACGACTTACACTGATGATTCATGACATGCTTGGATATTCTGGTTTGTCCTGAACATCCCTAATTTTTAAAACAACCAGTGATTTTATCCTAGGACAAAATTTACCATATAAGCTTCTTTCGCATATAAAGTTATTTTTCTTTAAGCTTTCTTACCAAAAATATCTTTTTAATTATATTAATATAACTTTCTTTACACCTCTCTTATTTCCTGGTTTCTTTTTCATTGTTGTATACACAACCTTTAAAGAGGCTTTGAATTAGACAACAATTATTCACCTTTTAAAAAGGACACACTTTTTTGGAAAGAATATTTTCCTACAATTTCTTTTGAAAATATCCAATTGATGAAATATCTGTTACTTAATTTAGACTCTAAATTATGACAAGTTTGTCTACAAATATTTATCCCATTACATTTACCTAATTATTTTAATAGTTTACCTAGATTATTTATGAAACCTGCAATAGTCATCATTTAAAGTTATGAAACTATCACTGCAAAATTATAACTGGGACAATGGAAAAGATCTGACCCAACCTACTCCATCTAGCTTTTAACCCCCAAGCTGTCCTTGTTCCTTTCTGGGCACTGGATGAACTAACTTTGGGAGTAACTTAGTTTATACTTTAGTTTTGAAACAAAGATGATAACAGTCCTTCACTAAACAAACCCCCTTTCTGCCTGGGGACTTGACTGCCTAAAGCTATAGATTAGAAGTTATGGCTATTTCACTAAATAATTCAATATTTAGCTATTTTCATTAAATCAATATCAGCCTCTTATTTATCAAAAATTATACAAGCAGAGGGGCAGTTCCAAGATGGCTGAATAGGAAGAGCTCCAGTCTACAGCTCCCAGTGTGAGCTACACAGAAGATGGGTGATTTCTGCATTTCCAACTGAGGTACTGGGATCATCTTACTGGGACTTGTTGGACAGTGAGTGCAGGACAGGGGGTGCAGCGCACCGAGTGTGAGCCAAAGCAGGGTGAGGCATCGCCTCACCTGGGAAGCACAAGCAGTCAGGGAATTCCCTTTCCTAGCCAAGCGAAGCTGTGACAGACAGCACCTGGAAACTTGGGTCACTCCCACCCTAATACTGTGCTTTTCCAATAGTCTTAGCAAACTACACACCAGGAGATTATATCCCACGCCTGGCTCGGAGGGTCCCACGCCCATGGAGCCTCACTCATTGCTAGCACAGCAGTCTGAGATCGAACTGCAAGTCAGCTGAGGCTTGAGTAGGTAAACAAAGCGGCTGGGAAGCTCGAACTGGGGGAAGCCCACTGCAGCTCAAGGAGACCTGCCTGCCTCTATAGATTCCACCTCTGGGGGCAGGGCATAGCCAAACAAAAGGCAGCAGAAACTTTTGCAGACTTAAATGTCCCTGTCTGACAGCTTTGAAGAGAGTAGTGGCTCTCCCAGCATGGAGTTTGAGATCTGAGAATGGACAGACTGAATCCTCAAGTGGGTCCCTGACCCGAGTAGCCTAACTAGGAGGCACCCTCCAGTAGGGGCAGACTGACACTTCACATGGCCGGGTACCCCTCTGAGACAAAACTTCCAGAGGAATGATCAGGCAGCAACATTTTCTGTTCAGCAATATTTGCTGTTCTGCAGCCTCCGCTGCTGATACCCAGGCAAACAGGGTCTGGAATGGACTTCCAGCAAATGCCAACAGACCTGCAGCTGAGGATCCTGACTGTTAGAAGGAAAACCAACAAACAAAAAGGACATCCACACCAAAACCCCATCTGTACATCACTATCATCAAAGACCAAAGATAGATAAAACCATAAAGATGGCGAAAAAACAGAGCAGAAAAGCTGAAAATTCTAAAAATCAGAGCATCTCTCCCCCTTCAAAGGAACGCAGCTCCTCACCAGCAGTGGAACAAAGCTAGACGAAGATTGACTTTGACGAGTTGAGAGAAGAAGGCTTCAGACAATCAAACTTCTCCGAGCAAAAGGAGGAAGTTTGAACCCAGCACAAAGAAACTAAACACCTTGAAAAAAGATTAGATGAATGACTAACTAGAATAACCAGTGTAGAGAAGTCCTTAAATGCCCTGATGGAGCTGCAAACCATGGCACAAGAACTATGTGACAAATGCACAAGCTTCAGTAGCCAATTCGATCAACTGGAAGAAAGGGTATAAGTGATTGAAGATCAAATGAATAAAATGAAGCAAGAAGAGAAGTTTAGACAAAAAAGTGTTAAAAGAAACAAACAAAGCCTCCAACAAATATGAAATTATGTGAAAAGACCAAATCTACATCTGATTGGTGTACTTGAAAGTGACAGGGAGAATGGAACCAAGTTGGAAAACACTCTGCAGGATATTATCAAGGAGAACTTCCCCAACCTAGCAAGGCAGGCCAACATTCAAATTCAGGAAATACAGATAATGTCACAAAGATACTCCTTGAGAAGAGCAACTCCAAGACACATAATTGTCAGATTCACCAAAGTTGAAATGAAGGAAAAAATGTTAAGGGCAGCCAGAGAGAAAGGTCGGGTTACCCACAAAGGGAAGCCCATCAGACTAACAGCGGATCTCTCAGCAGAAACTCTACAAGCCAGAAGAGAGTGGGGGCCAATATTCAACATTCTTAAAGAAAAGAATTTTCAACCCAGAATTTCATATCCAGTCAAACAAAGCTTCATAAGTGAAGGAGAAATAAAATCCTTTACAGACAAGCAAATGCTTAGAGATTTTGTCACCACCAGGTTTTCCCTACAAGAGCTCCTGAAGGAAGCACTAAACATGGAAAGGAACAACCAGTAGCAGCCACCACAAAAACATGCCAAATTGTAAAGACTATTGATGCTAGGAAGAAACTGTATCAACTAATGAGCAAAATAACCAGCTAACATCATGACAGGATCAAATTCACACGTAACAATAATAACCTTAAATGTAAATGGGCCAAACGCTCCAATAAAAAGACACAGACTGGCAAATTGGATAAAGAGTCAAGACCCATTAGTGTATTGTATTCAGGAAACCCATCTCACATGCAGAGACATACATAGGCTCAAAATAAAGGGATGGAGGAAGATCTACTAAGCAGATGGAAAACAAAAAAAAAGGCAAGGGTTGCAATCTTAGTCTCTGATAAAATAGACTTTAAACCAACAAAGATCAAAAGAGACAAAGAAGGCCATTACATAATGGTAAAGTGACCAATTCAACAAGAAGAGCTAACTATCCTAAATATATATGCACCCAATCAGGAGTACCCAGATTCAAAAAGCAAGTCTTTAGAGACCTACAAAGAGACTTAGACTCCCACACAATAATAATGGGAGACTTTAACACCCCCACTGTCAACATTAGACAGATCAATGAGACAGAAAGTTAACAAGGATATCCAGGAATTGAACTCAGTTCTGCACCAAGCAGACCTACTAGATATCTACAGAACTCTCCACCCCAAATCAACAGAATATATACATTTTTTTCAGCACCACATGTCATTTATTCCAAAATTGACCACATAGTTGAAAGTAAAGCACTCCTCAGCAAATGTAAAATAATAGAAATTATAACAAACTGTCTCTCAGACCATAGTGCAGTCAAACTAGAACTCAGGATAAAGAAACTCACTCAAAACCACTCAACTACATGGAAACTGAACAACCTGCTCCTGAATGAATACTGGGTACAAAATGAAAAGAAGGCAAAAATAAAGATGTTCTTTAAAACCAATGAGAACAAAGACACAACATACCAGAATCTCTGGAACACATTTAAAGCAGTGTGTAGAGGGAAATTTATAGCAGTTAATGCCCACAAGAGAAAGCAGGAAAGATCTAAAATTGACACCCTAACATCACAATTAAAAGAACTAGAGAAGCAAGAGCAATCGCATTCAAAAGCTAGCAGAAGGCAAGAAATAACTAAGATCAGAGCAGAACTGAAGGAGATAGAGACACAAAAAACCCTTCAAAAAATCAATGAATCCAGGAGCCGGTTTTTTGAAAAGATCAACCAAATTGATAGACCACTAGCAAGACTAATACAGAAGAAAAGAGAGAAGATTCAAATAGATGCAATAAAAAAATGATAAAGGGGATATTACCACTGATCTCACAGAAATGCAAACTACCATCAGAGAATACTATAAACACTTCTATGCAAATAAATTAGAAATGGATAATTTACTGGACACATACACCCTCCCAAGACTAAACCAGGAAGAAGTTGAATCCCTGAATAGACCAATAACAGGCTCTGAAATTGAGACAATAATTAATAGCCTACCAACCAAAAAAAGTCCAGGACCAGACAGATTCACAGGCGAATTCCACCAGCGGTACAAAGAGGAGCTGGTGCCATTCCTTCTGAAACTATTCCAATCAACAGAAAAAGAGGGAATCCTCCCTAACTCATTTTATGAGGCCAACATCATACTGATACCAAAGCTAGCAGAGACACAGCAAAAAAAAGAGAATTTTAGACCAATATCCCAGATGAACATCAATGCAAAAATCCTCAATAAAATACTGGCAAACCGAATCCAGCAGCACATCAAAAAGTTTCTCCACCATGATCAAGCGGGCTTCATCCCTGAGATGCAAGGCTGGTTCAACATACGCAAATCAATGAACGTAATCCAGCATAGAAACAGAACCAAAAACAAAAACCACATGATTATCTCAATAGATGCAGAAAAGGCTTTTGACAAAATTCAACAGGTTTCATGCTGAAAACTCTCAATAAATTAGGTAGTGATGGGACATATCTCAAAATAGTAAGAGCTATTTATGACAAACCCACAGCCAATATCATACTGAATGAGCAAAAACTGGAAGCATTCCCTTTGAAAACTGGCACAAGACAGAGATGCCCCTCTCACCACTCCTATTCAACATAGTGTTGTTGGAAGTTCTGGCCAGGGCAACAGGCAGGAGAAAGAAATAAAGGGTATTCAATTAGGAAAAGAAGAAGTCAAACTGTCCCTGTTTGCAGATGACATGATTGTATATCTAGAAAATCCAATCATCTCAGCCCAAAATCTCCTTAAGCTGATAAGCAACTTCAGCAAAGTCTCAGGATACAAAATTAATGTGCAAAAATCACAGGCATTCTTATACACCAATAACAGACAAACAGAGAGTCAAATCATCTGTGAACTCCCATTCACAATTGCTTCAAAGAGAATAAAATACCTAGGAATCCAACTTACAAGGGATGTGAAGAACCTCTTCAAGGAGAACTACAAACTGCTGCTCATCAAAATAAAAGAGGACACAACCAAATGGAAGAACATTCCATGCTCATGGATTGGAAGAACCAATATCATGAAAATGGCCATACTGCCCAAGGTAATTTACAGATTCAATGCCATCCCCATCAAGCTACCAATGACTTTCTTCACAGAATTGGAAAAAACTACCTTAAAGTTCATATGGAACCAAAAAAGAGCCCGCATTGCCAAGTCAATTCTAAACCAAAAGAACAAAGCTGGAGGCATCATGCTACCTGACTTCAAGCTATACTACAAGCCTACAGTAACCAAAACAGCATGGTACTGGTACCAAAACAGAGATATAGACCAGTGGAACAGAACAGAGCCCTCAGAAGTAATACCACACATCTACAGCCATCTGATCTTTGACAAACCTGACAAAAACAAGAAATGGGGAAAGTATTCCCTATTTAATAAATGGTGCTGGGAAAACTGGCTAGCCATATGTAGAAAGCTGAAATTGGATCCCTTCCTTATATCTTATACAAAAATTAATTCAAGATAGATTAAAGACTTAAATGTTAGACCTAAAACCATAAAAACCCTAGAAGAAAACCTAGGCAATACCATTCAGGACACAGGCATGGGCAAGGACTTCATGTCTAAAACACCAAAAGCAATGGCAAAAAAAGGCAAAATTGACAAATGAAATTTAATTAAACTAAAGAGCTTCTGCACAGCAAAAGAAACTACCATCAGAGTGAAAAGGCAACCTACAGAATGGGAGAAAATTTTTGCAATCTACTCATCTGGCAAAGGGCTAATATACAGAATCTACAAAGAACTTAAACAAATTTACAAGAAAAAACAAACAACCCCATCAAGAAGTGGGCAAAGGATATGAACAGACACTTCTCAAAAGAAGACATTTATGCAGCCAACAGAAACATGAAAAAATGCTCATCACAACTGGCCATCAGAGAAATGCAAATCAAAACCACAATGAGACGCCATCTCACACCAGTTAGAATGGCAGTCATTAAAAAATCAGGAAACAACAGGTGCTGGAGAGGATGTAGAGAAATAAGAATATTTTACACTGTTGGTGGGACTGTAAAGTAGTTCAACCATTGTAGAAGACTGTGGCGTTTCCTCAAAGATCTAGAACTAGAAATACCATTTGACCCAGTCATCCCATTACTGGGTATATACCCAAAGGATTATAAATCATGCTGCTATAAAGACACATGCACATGTATGTTTATTGCAGCACTATTCACAATAGCAAAGACTTGGAACAAACCCAAATGTCCATCAATGATAGACTGGATGAAGAAAATGTGGTACATACATACCATGGAATACTATGCAGTCATAAAACAGGATGAGTTCATGTCCTTTGTAGGGACATGGATGAAGCTGGAAACCATCATTCTCAGCAAACTACCGCAAGGACAAAACACCAAACACCGCATGTTGTCACTCATAGGTGGGAACTGAACAATGAGAACACTTGGACACAGGAAGGGGAGCATCACACATGGGCCTGTTGTGGGGTGTGTGGATGGGGGAGGGATAGCATTAGGAGATATACCTAATGTAAATGAGTTAATGGGTGCAGAACAGCAACATGGCACATGTATACATATGTAACAAACCTGCACGTTGTGCACTGGTACCCTAGAACTTAAAAGTATAATAAAAAAAAAAAGTTAAACCAAAAAAAAAAAAAAATTACACAAGCAAAGATAATTCTATTTTGGGGTGGGTTTATAGTTTTGTATCCCTTATGCCAAATTTTGACATCTATTAAGTATGAAATTGCTTGATCAATAAATGAAAACAAACATGCGTGCTGAAAATTCTTAAGACATTTATACTGTTTTTTTTTACCAATAATTTTAAAGCTAGCTTATTCAACAGCTTACTTAAGTCACATGAACTTGAAAAGCATTGGGGTTCATTATTTAATTTATGAGTAAATTAAGCCAATTTGGTACCTTGTGGCCAAAGCACAGCAAAATACATGTATGTACACATAAACACACACATACATTTCCTTTCTTTTTTTTTTTTTTTTTTTGAGACGGAGTTTCGCTCTGTCGCCCAGGCTGGAGTGCAGTGGCTGGATCTCAGCTCACTGCAAGCTCCGCCTCCTGGGTTTACGCCATTCTCCTGCCTCAGCCTCCCGAGTAGCTGGGACTACAGGTGCCCACCACCTCACCAGGCTAATTTTTTGTATTTTTTAGTAGAGACGGGGTTTCACCGTGTTAGCCAGGATGGTCTTGATCTCCTGACCTCATGATCCGCCCGTCTCGGCCTCCCAAAGTGCTGGGATTACAGGCTTGAGCCACCGTGCCCGGCCTACACATACATTTTCATACACTAAAGATCCTATAGCTGTTACTTCAGAACTCTAGCCATGATATATTAATACAAACTTATCGGTCTACAAAAACAGTAACGAAAAGGAATGGTTGGATTCTAATAGTGGATTTTATCTTGGTCAAAATGTAATAGCAGCTTTAAAGCAGGAAGAAAAGAAAATAGAGAAAAAGAGAACTTAAGAACTCTGTAGTTTGAAGGTCGATCTTAGGGCCCCTTTTCTTTCATGTAAATGTGCACAAAGAGCATAATATTTCCATTTTACACAAACTCTAACAAGTAGAGGTGCCATAAAACCAATGGAGCTCCCAAAAGGGGGTCATTCTCCTTGTTTTATCCTCATTTTTAGATTATTAATTGCCCACTTTTCTTTTCCTTTTTGTTCTTAAAAGGAAGAACTGAGCTATGGCCTAGGGTTTTTGTGGTGTGTGCTGATTGTGAGTGGGACTCCATAGTGTGTTACCACTGAGTTGTTGCAACCCTCTTTCATGTCTCAGTTTCATTCTCTGGAGGTCTAGCACGTCCAGGAGTGCTCCAAGCTCAGTGACCAGCTCCCATACGTGCTTCCTGGATGAGCCCGTTTTTAAACAAGTTTGATGGGGATTCTCAAACTTGTTTAAAAACTTGTTGATGGGGCTGCTGCAAATCACAGGTGGTCAACCCTCTCTACACTTCCACGAAGCCCCTGGTCACCCACGGGTGCCTCTCAGCTGGGTGGAGCAAAATGTTCATTCTCTTTGAAGCTGAGGAAACTAAATCTCTCATTTACCTATGAACACAACAGTTCAGTTTCTCACACAAATGTGCACATATAAGCCAAACTGATATTAATTCTGGGAGAAAAAAGCAATGGTGAAGACCCTTTAGAATGCCTCTCTGAATTAGAAGTAGAATCCTTAAACAACAACTTCCTCGGAGAGAAAGTAAAAAAAAAAAAAAAACCAGCCAAAACCACTTCCTGTAAACCACCTTCAACCACCCCTAACTTTGCAGTTCTTGCCTACCATTACATACATCAAGGTCAAATCTTCTCACAGTACAAGTTAATCTCTGGTAGCCCCAAAGCTCATGCAATACAGGAGAGCAGAGCTTTAGACCCAAGAAGAAAGTGCCCATGACTCTTGAAACTCCACAAAGAAAACAGAACACCCCAAAAGGGGTGAGTGGTGCCTTTGTTCTGAGTTCTCTGAAGAGTTTGAGTCATTAGAAGCGTTCTCTCTAGATTTTTATTGGTACTGAAGATGGCAAAGGGGGAAGGAGGTATGGGGTGGAAGAAAGGTAAACAAAAGAACAATCGTTTTGTTTCTTTTTTTGTTTGTTTTCTTTTGTTTTTTAAAATTGCTTTTATTAAACTTTTTATTTTGAGATAATTGTGGATTGAGATTCAGTTATAAGACATAATAGAGATATCCCATGTACCTTTTACCCAGTTTCCCTCCCAAATGTTGCAAAACTACTGTCTATTATGACAGCCAGGGCATTGACA
Source organism: Piliocolobus tephrosceles (assembly GCF_002776525.5). Lineage (NCBI taxonomy): Eukaryota > Metazoa > Chordata > Mammalia > Primates > Cercopithecidae > Piliocolobus > Piliocolobus tephrosceles. The sequence goes on along the minus strand of NC_045435.1, from coordinate 31,303,824 downwards.
ATGATATATAATCAAGATACAGAACACTTCTATCACCACAGGATTCCTTTTGTTGGCCTTTTATGACTATACTCAACTCCCTCCTATTCCTTTTTTTTTTTTTTTTTAATACTTCAAGTTATTTTTTTTTTAGACAGGAAGCAGAGAAACTAAATACGTGGTTTTGGGTTTTTGTTTTTTGTTTTTTCCTCTTTTACAGCTGTGAGGAATTTTAGCCAATTCAGAGAGGCCTTGTTACCCATGCTTTGAAATTCTCATTAAGATTTGACCAAGTCAGGTAGGGTTGGTCAAATCTGAAAGGAGAAGGACCAGAACAAACAACAACAACAAACCAACAATATGATTACTGAGCACTCTAATGGGAAGGAGAAATTAAGATCAGCTGGTTGTTAATCTTTAACTCTAGCCAAAACAAAACCCCAATTCACCTACTTATCTAGGAATGGGTCTCATACTGAAGACTGCTCTTTTCCACCCTGGAAACAGGAAAAAACTCAAACTCACCTTCCCTTCTGGAAGCAAACTCAAACTCTAGAAAAGAGTGACCTCCTTTTCATCGTCGTGGAAGCAGGAAAAGTTGCCTCCTTTGTTGGAAGCAAGTAAAACTCCCCCTCCCCTGAACCAAGAAAAAGGAGTTTTACAGCAGAATAAACTTTAGATCTTGATCAAATTTGGAGGGATCGGGGATTTTCTGAAGGCGATGCTTCCAAGCCTCAGCAAATTATTCCATTGGTTTGAGCCATAAAGATAGCTCAAACTGGTACTAAGCAGCAACAGGAGGTAAGTCAAAGGTCACGGGAACCTCCACTCAGAATCCCTTTGTGATTGCCAAATGTGAACTCCAAATATCTGAGACAAGTCTCTGTCAATTCAGGAAGTTTATTTTGCCAAAGTTAAGGACACGTGCTCATAAAACAGCCTCACAAGGTCCTGACTACATGTGTCCAATGTGGTCCAGGCACAGCTTGGTTTTATACATTTTAGGGAGATATTAGACATCAATTTATGTAAGATGTACATTGGTTTGGCACAAAAAGGCAGGACAACTCGAAGAGGCGGGGGTGGCGGCTTCCAGGTCATAGGTAGATAAGAGACAAACCAAACTGTTGCATTCTTTTGAGTTTCTGATTAGCCTTTCCAAAGGAAACAATAAGATATGCATTTATCTCAGTGAGCAGAGGGATGACTTTAAATAGAATGGGAGGTAGGTTTGCCCTAAGCAGTTCCCATCTTGACTTTTCCCTTTAGCTTAGTGATTTTGAGGTCCCAAGATTTATTTTCCTTTCACAAGGAGATGGTGCTAAACCATTAGAAACTGCCCCCATTATCTAATCATCCCCTATCAGGCCCCACCTCCAACATTGGGGATTATAATTCAACATGAGATTTGGACTGGGACACAACCAAACCATATCATTCCGCAACCCCCCCCCAAATTTCATGTCCTTTTCACATTGCAAAATACAATCATGCCTTCCCAACAGTCCCCCAAAGTTTTAACTCATTCCAGCATTAACTCAAGAGTCCAAAGTCCAAAATCCCATCTGAGACAAGGCTAGTCCCTTCTTTCTTTCTTTCCCTCCCTCCCTCCCTCCCTCCCTCCCTCCCTTCCTTCCTTCCTTCCTTCCTTCCTTCTCTCTCTCTCTCTCTTTCTTTCTTTTTGAGACGGAGTCTCACTCTGTCTCCCAGGCTAGAGTGCAGTGGCGCAATCTCAGCTCACTGCAAGCTCCGCCTTCCGGGTTCAGGCCATTCTCCTGCCTCAGCCTCCCAGCTAGTCCCTTCTTTCTATGAGCCTGGAAACTCAAAAACAAGTTAGTTACTTCCAAGATACAATGGGGGTATCTGACTGTTACTTTACCCACTGTATTCTTTTTGTTTTCATTTTTTAAATGTTTAACAGACTTTTTTTGAGCAGTTTTAGGTTTGCAGCATAATTGAGAAGTAATTACAGAAATTTCCATAAACCCTCTACTCTGCTCACGAGTAGCCTCTCCCATTATAAACATCCCCCACTAAAGCAATACACTTGTTACAATTCATGCTCTTACACTGACATATCATTATCACCCAAAGTCCATAGCTCACATTAGGGTTCATTTTTGTACAATCTTGGTTTAGACAAATGTCTAATGAAATGTTTTCACTATTTTAGTATCATATAAATTAATTTTACTGCCTTTAAATCCTCAGTGCTCTTCTTATTCATCTCTGTCTCCCCCCAACTTTTGGCAATACTGATCTTTTTACTATATCCATAGTTTTGCCTTTTCCAAAATGTCACATAATTGGAATCATGCAGTATGTAGTCTTTTTTGATTGGCTTGTTTCACTTGGTAATATGCATTTAAGTTTCCTCTGTGTTTTTTCCAGGCTCGATAGCTCATTTCTTTTTAGCACTGAATAATATTCCATTGTCTGTTCCACAGACAATCAACAAACTGTTCCACAGTTTATCCATTCACCTACTGAGGGACATTTTGGTTGCTTCTAAGTTTTGGCGATTATGAATAAAGCTGCTATAAACATTGGTATGCAGGTTTTTGTGTGGACATTTTTCAACTCCATCGCGTAAACACCAAGGAGTGCAATTGCTGGATTGCATAGAAGTCTATTTAGTTTTGTAAGAAACTGCCAAACTGTCTTTCAAAGTGGCTATAACCTTTTGCATTCCCACCAGCAATGAATGAGAGTTCTTTGTTCCTCCACATTCTCACCAGCATTTGGTGTTGTGTTTTATGTTTTGGCTATTCTACTTGGTATGTTGTGGTATCTCATTGTTTTATTTTGCATTTCCCTAATGATGTGGAGGATCTTTTCATGTTTATTTATCATCTGTATTTCCCTGATGACACATGATACACAGCATCTTTTCATATGTTTATTTGCCATCTGTATATCTATAAGTGAGAACACACAGTATTAGGTTTTCTGTTTCTGCATTATTTTGCTTAGGATAATAACCTCCAGCTCCATCCATGTTGCTGAAAGGACATGATTTCATTCTTTTTTATGGCTATGTAGTATTCCATGGTGTCTATGTATCACATTTCCTTTATCAAATCTACTGTTGATGCGCATCTTCATTGATTATGTTGTTTGTTTTCTTGTTGGTTTTAAGTGTTCTTTGTACGTCTTGGGTAATACTCATTTATCAGATATATCTTTCACAATATTTCCTCCCAGTGTTTTTTTTCTCTTGACAATGTCTTTCACAGAGCAGAAATTTTTACTTTTAATGAAGTTCAACTTACTAATTCTTTCTTTTATGAATCATGCCTTTGGTGTTTATCTAAAAAGTGATTGCAAAGCCCAAGGTAATCTAGGTATTCATCAATGTTAACTTTTAGGAGTCTAAGAGTTTTGCATTTTAGTTAGTTTTTTGAGCCATTTTGAGTTAACTTTTGCAAAGGATGTAAAGTTTGCATCTAGATTTTTTTTATATATGTAAATGTCCAATTGCTCTAGCACCATTTGTTGAAAAGACTGTCCTTGCTCCATTGTATTGCTTTTCCTCTTTAATCAGAGATGAGCAGTCTGTATTTACGTGGGTCTATCCCTGAGCTTCCTATTCTATTCTGTTGATCTATTTGTCTGTTCTTTTGCCAATACCACACTGTCTTGACTAGTATAGCTTTATAGTAATGCTTGAAGTTGGGTAGTGTCAGTCCTTGACCTTTGTTCTTCAGTATTGTGTTGGCAATTCTGGGCCTTTTGCCTTTCCTTATAAACAAGGACCTTATCCACAAAATTACTTGATGGGATTTTGATCGGGTATATTAGTCAAGGTTCTCTAGAGGGACAGAGATAATAGGACAGATGTATTTATAAAGGGGAGTTTCTTAAGGGGTATTGACTCACATGATCACAAGGTGACGTCCTACAATAGGCCATCTGCAAGCTGAGGAGTAAGGGAACCAGTCTGAGTCCCAAAGCTGAAGAACTTGGATTCTGATGTTCAAGGGCAGGATGCATCCAGCACAGGAGAAAGATGTAGGCTGGGAGACTAAGCCAGTCTAGTACTTTAACATTCTTCCGCCTGCTTTTACTCTGGCCATGCTGGCAGCTGATTAAATTGTGCTTGCCCGGATTGAGGGTGTGTCTGCCTTTCCCAGTCCACTGACCAAATATGAACCTCTTTTGTCAACACTCTCACAGACACACCCAGGAACAATACTTTGTATCCTTCAGTCCAATCAAGTTGACACTTAATATTAACCATCACATTGGGGTTGCCTTGAATCTATAGATCAAGTCAGGAAGAATTAATATTGGGACAAACTTGTGGCCTCCTATCCATGAAATAAAATCTCTCTCCACTTATTTAGTTCCTTAATTTCTTTCATCAGATTTATATAGTTTTCCTCATATAGATCTTGTACATTTTTTATATTTATGCCTAAGTGTTTCATTTTTCAGGGTGCAAATATAATGGCACTGTGTTTTAAATTTCAAATTCTACTTGTTCATTGCTGGCATATAGGAAAATGACTGACTTTTTAATACTAATTTTGTATCCTGCAACCTTGCTTTAATTGCTGTTAGTTCCAGGGGTAATACTTTCAAATTTTCTACATAGATATCATATCATCAGTGAACAAAAACAGTTTTGTATTTCTTTCCCAAACTATATAACTTCTTTTTATTTTTAAACTTTTTTAGTGAGGACTTCCAGTATGGTGTTGAAAAGCAATTGCAAGAAGGAAGAAAGGAAGATTTTTGCTTTATTTATAATCTTAATGGGAAAGCTTTGAGTTTCTCACCATTGAGTATAACATTAACTGTAGAGTTTTTTGTAGACATTTTTTCTCAAGTTGAAGAAGTTTCCCTCTACATCTAGTTTGCTGAGGTTTTTAATCATAAATGGGTATTGGAATTTGTCAAATGCTTTTCTGCATCTATTGATGTGATCATGTTATTTTTCTTCTTTAGCCTGTTGGTGTGATGTATTACATTAATTGATTTTCAAATGGTGATTAGCCTCACATATCTAGGATAAATCCCACTTGGATGTGGTATATAATAATTTTTATACATTGTTGGGTTTAATTGGTTAAATTTTGTTGATGATTTTGGCATCTATGTTCATGAGAGAAATTGGTTTATTGGTTGTTGCTGTTTTTTTTTTTTTTTTTCCTTATAGTGTCTTTGCCTGGTTTTGGTAGTGTGTGTAAAGCTGGCCTTATGCAATGAGTTACCAAGTATTCCCTCTCATTCTGTCTTCTGAAAGAGATTGTAAAGAACTGGTAACAGGCCAGGCGTGGTGGCTCAAGCCTGTAATCCCAGCACTTTGGGAGGCCGAGACGGGTGGATCACGTGGTCAGGAGATCGGGACCATCCTGGTTAACACAGTGAAACCCCGTCTCTACTAAAATATACAAAAAAAAAA
>NC_045435.1:31183747-31298338 GCF_002776525.5 Piliocolobus tephrosceles | reverse complement strand
AAAAAAAAAAAAAACTGGTAACAGTGGCTGGCAAGATGGTCAAATAGGAAGAGCTCCGGTTTGCAGTTCCCAGTAAGATCAATGCAGAGGTGGGTGATTTCTGCATTTCCAACTGAGGTACCCAGCTCATCTCATTGGGACTGGTTAGACAGTGGGTGTAGCCCATGGAGGGTGAGCTAAAGCAGGGTGGGGTATTATATTACCCAGGAAACTCAAGGGGTCAGGGAACTCCCTCCCCTAGCCAAGGGAGGCTGTGAGGGACTGTGCCATGAATGGTGCATTCTGGCCCAGAAACTATGCTATTCCCATGGTCTTCACAACCTGTAGACCAGGAGATTCCCTCAGGTGCCTATACCACCAGGGCCCTGGGTTTCAAGCACAAAACTGGGCACCCATTTGGGCAGACACTGAGCTAGCTGCAGGAGTTTTTTTTTTTTTTTTTTTTTTTTTTCATACCCCAGTGACACCTGGAATGCCAGCAAGACAGAACTATTTACTCCCCTGGAAAGGGGGCTGAAGCCAGGGAGCTAAGTGGTCTAGCTCAGTGGATCCCAACCCCACAGAGCCCAGTAAGCTAAGATCCACTGGCTTGAAATTCTCACTGCCAGTACACATTCTGTAGTCAACCTGGGATGCTGGAGCTTGGTGGGGAGAGCGGCATCTGCCATTACTGAGGCTTGAGTAGGCAGTTTTCCCCTCACAGTGTAAACAAAGCCACAGGGAAGTTCGAACTGGGTGGAGCACACCACAGCTCAGCACAACTGCTGTAGCCAGACTGCCTCTCTAGAGTCCTCCTCTCCGGGCAGGGCATCTCTGAAAGAAAGGCAGCAGCCCCACTGAGGGGATTATAGATACAACTCCCATCTCCCTCAGACAGAGCACCTGGGGGTAGGGGTGGCTGTGGGGGCAGATTCAGCAGACTTAAACATTCCTGCCTGCTGGCTCTGAAGAGAGCAGAGGATCTCCCAGCACAGCGCTCTAGCTCTGCTAAGGGACAGACTGCCTCCTCAAGTGGGTCCCTGACCCTGTGCCTCCTGACTGGGAGACACCTCCCAACAGGGGTTGACAGACAACCATACAGGAGAGCTCCGGCTTTTATCTGACAGGTGCTCCTCTGGGATGAAGCTTCCAGAAGAAGGAACAGGCAGCAATCTTTGCTATTCTGCAGCCTCCACTGGTGATACCCAGGCAAACAGGGTCTGGAGTGGACCTCCAGCAAACTCCAGCAGACCTGTAGCAGAGGGGCCTGACTCTTAGAAGAAAAACTAACAAACAGAAAGGAATAGCATCAACATCAATAAAAAGGATGTTCACACCAAAACACCATTCAAAGATCACCAGCATCAAGGACCAAAGGTAGATAAATCCACGAAGATGAGGAAAAACCAGCGCAAAAAGGCCAAACATTCCAAAAACCAGAACGCCTCTTCTCCTCCAAAGGATCACAACTCCTTGCCAGCAAGGAAACAAAACTTGATGGAGAACGAATTTGATGAATTGACAGAAGTAGGCTTCAGAAGGTGGGTAATAACAAACTCCTCTGAACTAAAGGAGCATGTTCTAAGCCAATGCAAGGAAACTAAGAACCCTGAAAAAAGGTTAGAGGAATTGCTAACTAGAAGATCCAGTTTAGAGAAAAACATAAATGACCTGATGGAGTTGAAAAACACAGCACGAGAACTTCATGAAGCAAACACAAGTATCAATAGCCGAATTGATCAAGTGGAAGAGAAGATATCAGAGATTGAAGATCAACTTAATGAAATAAAGCATGAAGACAAGATTAGAGAACAAAGAATGAAAACGGAATGAACAAAGCCTCCAAGTAATACGGGACTATGTGAAAAGACCAAACCTACATTTGATTGGTGTACCTGAAAGTGATAGAGACAATGTAACCAAGTTGGAAAACACTCCTCAGCATATTAGCCAGAAGAACTTCCTCAACCTAGAAAGACAGGCTAATATTCAAATTCAGGAAATACAGAGAACACCACAAAGATAATCCTTTAGAAGAGCAACCTGAAGACACATAATCATCAGATTCACCAAGGATGAAATGAAGAGAAAAAATGTTAAGCGCAGCCAGAGAGAAAGGTTTGGTTACCCACAAAGGGAAGCCCATCAGACTAATAGCAGATATCTCTGCAAAAACCCTACAAGCCAGAAAAGAGTGGGGGCCAGTATTCAACATTTTTAAAGAAAAGAATTTTCAACCCAGAATTTCATATCCAGCCAAACTAAGTTTCATAAGCAAAGGAGAAATAAAATCCTTTACTGACAAGCAAATGCTGAGAGATTTGGTCACCATCAGATCTGCCTTACAAGAGCTCCTGAAAGCAGCACTAAATATGGAAAGGAACAACTGGTACCAGCCACTGCAAAAACATGCCAAATTGTAAAGACCATCAACACTACGAAGAAACTGCCTCAACTAATGGGCAAAATAACCAGCTAACATCATAATGACAGTATCAGATTCACACGTAAGAATATTAACCTTAAATGTAAACAGGTTAATGCCTCAATTAAAATACACAGACTGGAAAATTGGATAAAGAGTCAAGAACCATCCTGCCGTACTCAGGAGACCCATCTCACATGCAAAGACACACAGAGGCTCAAAATAAAGAGATGGATCCCTTTAATGGTAAAGGGATCAATTCAATAAAAAGAGCCAACTACTCTAAATATATATGCACCCAATACAGGAGTACCTAGATTCATAAAGCAAGTTCTTAGAGACCTACGAAGAGATTTAGGCTCCCACACAATAATAGTGGCAGACTTTAACACCACACCATCAATATTAAACAAATCAATGAGACAGAAAATTAACAAGGATATTCAGGACTTGAACTCAGCTCTGGACCAACTGGACTTAATAGACATCTACAGTACTCCCCACCCCAAATCAACAGAATATACATTATTCTCAGCACCACATCGCACTTACTGTAAATTTGACCACATAAATGGAAGTAAAACACTCCTCAGCAAATGCAAAAGAACAGAATTCATAACAGTCTCTCAGACCACAGTGCAATCAAATTAGAATTCAGTATTAAGAAATTCACTCAAAACCACACAACTACATGGAAACTGAACAACCTGTTCCTGAGTGACTACTGGGAAAATAATGAAATTAAGGCAGAAATAAATAAGTTATTTGAAACCAATGAGAAAAAAGTCACAATGTACCAGAATCTCTGGGACACAGCTAAAGCAGTGTTTAGATGAAAATTTATAGCACTAAATGCCCACAGGACAAAGCACGAAAGATCTAAAATCGACACCCTAAATCACAATGAAAAGAACTAGAGAAGCAAGAGAAAACAAATTCAAAAGCTAGCGGAAGACAAGAAATAACTAACATCAGAGCAAAACTGAGGGAGATAAAGACATGAAAAACCTTTCAAAAAAATCAGTGAATCCAGGAGGAGCTGGTTTTTTGAGAAGATTAACCAAATACATAGACCACTAGCCAGACTAATAAAGAAGAAAAGAGAGAAGAATCAAATAGACACAATAAAAATGATAAAGGGGATATCACCACTGATCCCACAGAAACACAAACTACCATCAGAGAATACTATAAACACCTCTATGCAAATAAACTAGAAAATCTAGAAGAAATGGATAAATTCCTGGACACATCCACCCTCCTAAGACTAAACCAGGAACAAGTCAAATCCCTGAATAACCCAATAACAAGTTCTGAAATTGAGGCAGTAATTAATAGCCTAGCAACTAAAAAAAGTCCAAGACCAGAGGGATTCACACCAAATTCTGCCAGAGGTACAAACAGGAGCTGGTCCTATTCCCTATGAAACTATTCCAAACAATAGAAAAAGAAGGACTCCTCCCTAACTCATTTTGTATGAGGCCAGCATCAAATACCAAAACCTGGCAGAGACGCGTACGAAAAACCAAAAATTTCAGGCCAATATCCCCAGTGAACATTGATGCAAATATCCTCACTAAAATACTGACAAACTGAATCCAGCAGCACATCAAAAAGCTTATCCACTACGATCAAGTCGGCTTCATTCCTGGATTGCAAGGTTGGTTCAACATATGCAAATCAATAAATGTAATCCATCACATAAACAGAACCAATGAGAAAAAACACATGATTATCTCAATAGATGCAGAAAAGGCCTTCAATAAAATTCAACACCCCTTCATGCTAAAAGCTCTCAGTAAACTAGGTAATGATGGAACGTATCTCAAAATAATAAGAGCTATTATATCATACTGAATGGGCAGAAGCTGGAAGCATTCCCTTTGAAAACCAGCACAAGACAAGGATGCCCTCTCTCACCACTCCTATTCAACATAGTATTGGAAGTTCAGGTCAGGGCAATCAGCAAGAGAAAGAAATAAAGGGTATTCAAATATAAAAAGAGGAAGTTAAATTGTCTCTGTTTGCTGACAACATGATTTTCTATTTAGAAAACCCCATCATCTCAGCCCAAAAATGTCTTAAGCTGGTAAGCAACTTCAGCAAACTCTCAGGATACAAAATCAATGGGCAAAAATCACAAGCATTCCTATACACCAATAATAGTCAATCAGAGAGCCAAATTATGAGTGAACTCCCATTCACAATTGCTACAAAGAGAATAAAATACCTAGGAATACAACTTACAAGGGTTGTGAAGGACCTCTTCAACAAGAACTGCAAACCACTGCTCAAGGAAATAAGAGATTTCCTTGAAACGGAAAAACATTCCATCCCGTGGATAGAAAGACTCAGTATCGTGAAAATGGCCATACTGTCCAAAGTAATTTATAGATTCAATGCTATCTGCATCAAGCTACCATTGACTTTGTTTACAGAATTAGAAAAAACTACTTTAAATTTCAGATGGAACCAAAAAAGAACGCACATAGCCAAGATAATCCTAAGCAAAAAGAACAAAACTGGAGGTATCATGCTACCTGACTTCAAACTATACTACAAGGCTACAGTAACCAAAACATCATGGTACTGGTACCAAAACAGATACATAGGCCAAAGGAACAGAACAGAGGCCCCAGAAATAATGTCACACATTTACAACCATCTGTTCTTTGACAAACCTGACAAAAACAAGCAATGGGAAAAAGATTCCCTATTTAATAAATGGTGTTGGGAAAACTGGCTAGCCATATGCAGAAAACTGAAACTGGACCCCTTTCTTACAACTTACACAAAAATTAACTCAAGATGCATTAGAGATTTATATGTAAGACCTAAAATCATAAAAACCCTAGAAGAAAACCTAGGCAATACCATTCAGGACACAGGCATGGGCAAAGACTTCATGACTAAAACACCAAAAGCAATGGCAACAAAAGCCAAAATTGACAAGTGGGATTTAATTAAACTAAAGAGCTTCTGCACAGAAAAAGAAACTATCATCAGAGTGAAAAGGCAACCTACAGAATGGGAGAAAATTTTTGCAATCTATCCTATCTGACTAATATCTAGAATCTACAAGGAACTTAAACAAATTTACAAGAAAAAAACAACCTCATCAAAAAGTGACTGAAGGATATGAACAGACACTTCTCAAAAGAAGACATTTATGTGGCCAACACACATATGAAAAAAAGCTCATCATCACTGGTCATCAGAGAAATGCAAATCAAAACCCCAATGATATACCATCTCATGCCAGTTAGAATGGCAATCATTAAAAAGTCAGGAAACAACAGATGCTGGAGAAGATGTGGAGGAATAGGCATGCTTTCACACTGTTGGTGGGAGTGTAAATTAGTTCAACCATTGTGGAAGACAGTGTGGCGATTCCTCAAGGATCTAGAACCAGAAATACCATTTGACCCAGCCATCCCATTACAGGGTATATACCCAAAAGATTATAAATCATTCTACTATAAAGACACATGCACATGTATGTTTACTGTATGTTTATTGCAGCACTGTTCACAATAGTAAAGACTTGGAATCAACCCAAATGCCCATCAATGATAAACTAGATAAAGAAAATGTGGCACATATACACCATGGAATACTATGCAGCCATAAAAAAGGATGAGTTCATGTCCTTTTCAGAGACATGGATGAAGCTGGAAACCATCATTCTCAGCAAACTAACACAGGAACAGAAAACCAAACACCGTATGTTCTCACTCATAAGTGGGAGTTGAACAATGAGAACACATGGACACAGGGAGGGGAATATCACACACTGGGGCCTGTTGGGGGGGGGGGGGGGGGACGGGGGGAGGGATAGCATTAGGAGAAACACTGTATGTAGATGATGTGTTGATGGATGCAGCAAACCACCATGGCACATGTATACCCATGTAATAAAACTGCATGTTCTGCACGTGTATTCCAGAACTTAAAGTATAATATAAAAAGGAAAAAAAAAAAGAACTTGTATCCTTTTTCCTAAATGTTTGGTAGAATTAATCAGTGAACCCTCTGGGCCTGATACTTTCTGTTTTGGGAGGTAATTAATTATTGATTTGATTTTTTTTAAACCAGATATAGACTTATGCAGATTATCTATTTCTTCTTGCCTGAGTTTTGGCTAACTCTCTCTCAAGGAATTGGTCCATTTCATCTATATCATCAAATTTGTGGGCATAGATCTATTCATAGCGTTCCTTTAATATCTTTTTAATCTCCACGGGATCTGTCACGATGTTCCTTCTTTCATTTCTAATATTAGTAGTTTGTGCCTTTTTTTTTCAGTTGCCTGGCTAGAGGTTTATTGATTTTGCTTTTGTTTTCATTGATTTTCTCTATTATTTCCTGTTTTCAATTTCATTGATTTCTGGTGTAATTTTTATTTCTCTTCTGATCACTTTAATTTGCTCTTCTTTTTCTAATTTCCTAACGTAGAAGCTTAAATGTTTTAGACTTTTCCTCTTTTCTAACATATGCATTCAATGCTATAAATTTCCCTGTAAGCACTACTTTTACAGTATCTGTGAATTTTAATAAGTTGTTTTCATTTTATTTTAAAATAGTTTTAATACCTCTTGAGATTTCCTCTTGACCAATTTGTTATTAAGAAGTGCGTTGTTTAATTTCCAAGTATTAATGGGTTTTCCAGCTATCTTTCTGTTATTGGCTTCTAGTTTAATTCTATCATGGTCTGGGAGTAGACATTGTATGATTTCTATTTTGAATTTGTTATAGTGTGTCTCATAGCCCAGAATGTGATCTTTAGTGAATGTTCCAGGTTAGTTTGGGAAGAATTAATATTCTGTTGCTGGATGAAGTAGTCTATAGATGTCCATTATATTCAGCTGATTGATGGTATTGTCGAGTTCACCTATATCCTTACTGATTTTATGTTTTCTAAGTCAGTCAATTTCTGACAAAGCAGAGTTGAAATATCCAATTATAACAGTGAATTAATCTTTTCTCCTCGGAATTGTATCAGTTTTTACGCACGTGTTTTGATTTTGTGTTGTTAGATGCAGATGCATTAAAGATTGTTATGTCTTCTTTGGAGAATTGACCCCTTAATCATTATGTAATGACCCTTTTCATACCTGATAACTCTCCTTGCTCTGAAGTTTCCTCTGTCTGAAATTAATATAGCTACTCTCACTATGTTTTGACTAGTTTTACCATGGCATATCTTTCTCCATTCATTGACATTTACATCATATGTGTTTTTATAATTAAAGTGAGTTTCCTAGAGACTACATATATTGTGTCTTGTTTTTTCAGCCACTCTATCTTTGTATTTTAATTGGTATATTTAGGCCATTAACATTGAAAGCAATTGTGAATACGGCCAGATTGATATCTACTATATTTGCTACTGTTTTCATTTCATTGAACTTGTCCTTTGTTCTGATTTTGCTCTTCCAGTCTTTTTCTGCTTTTTGTGGTTTTAATTAAGCATTTTCTAGATTTCAATTTTCTCTTATTTCTTAACCTCTCAGCTATATTTCTTTAAAGAAATTCTGGGGGTTGCCCCAGAGTTTACAATCTACATTTACAACTAATCTAAGTCCATTTTTCATCACACTATATAATTTCATGCATAGTGTGGGTACCTTGTAATAAAATAATCCTAATTCTTCCCTTTCATCCCTTGTATTATTGCTTGTAGCATTCATTTCACTTATACGTAAGTGTACATAATTACATAAATGAATACATTGTTGATATTCTTATTTTGAACAAACTGTTATATTTAAGATCAATAAAGAAAAAATAAAAGCTTTCATTTTACTTTCTGTTATTCTGTTTCTTTTCTGGGGGGTGAGGAGCTGCGGGGATGAAGTCTCACTCTATCACCTAGGCTGGAGTGCAATGGCATGATCTTAGCTCACTGCAACTTCCACCTTCACGTCCTGGGGTTCAAGAGATTCTCCTGTCTCAGCCTCCTGAGTAGCTGGGACTACAGGAGTGTGCCACCAGGTCGGGTTCATTTTTTGTATTTTTAGTAGAGATAGGATTTCTCCATGCTGCCCAGGCTGGTCTTGAACTCCTGGACTCAAACAATCCACCCACCTTGGCCTCCCAAAGTGCTAGGATTACAGGTGTGAGTCACCACAACCAGCCAAATGTACCATAATGATGTAAAATATTAATAATAAAGAAAAGTGGGCCAGGAGCAGTGGCTCACACCTGTAATCCCAGCACTTTGGGAGGCTGAGGGCGGGCGAATCACCTGAGGTCAGGAGAGTGAGACCAGACTGGTCAACAAGGTGAAACCTTGCCTCTACTAAAAATACAAAACAATTAGCTAGGCATGGTGGTGCACGCCTGTAATCCCAGCTACTTGGGAGGCTGAGGCAGGAGAATGACTTGAACCCGGGAGATGGAGGTTGCAGTGAGCCAAGATTGCACCACTGCACACCAACCTAGGAGACAGAGCAAGACCCTGTATCAAAAACAAACAACAAACAACAACAACAACAACAACAACAACAACAACAACAAAACATTATGGTGCATTTGTCACAATTAATGAACCAATACTAATATATTATCATTGATTGATGTCAATACTTTATTCAGATTCCCTTGGTTTCTACCTAATGTCTTTTTTTCTGTTCCAAGATCACATCCAGGATACCACATTATATTCAGTAGTCATGTCTCCTTAGGCTCCTCTTGGTTGTGGTAGTTTTTCAAACCGTCCTTGGTTTTGATGACCTTAGCAGTTTTGAAGATTACTGTTCAGGTATTTTGCACAATTTTTCTTGATTGAGATTTGCCTATTTTTTTTAAACAATTAGACTGGGCTAATATTTTTTGGAAGGAAGACCACAGAAGAAATGTGGTATTATCATCACATCACATCACATCAAGGCTACATACTATCAAATACAGTTTATCACTATTGATGTTAACCTCAATCACCTGGCTTAAGGTCATATTTGTCAGGTTTCTCCACTGTCAAGTTACATTTTTGGTCTCTTTTTCCAACACTCTAGTTTTTGGAAGAGTTTTCCCTTACATTTTTAACTGATTATTTTCTATATAAGTGAAGCTTATTGATTTTAGTATTTACATATTATTTAAAGTAACACTAAATTATAAAGAGTAGACAGTCATCAAAACATTTGCCAATTACAAAATATCAATGAGAAATTAGAGTACTACTATTAATAATGCACAAGAAAATATATTTTTCCAATCTCGTCTTAAAAAAAATACTTACTTTGCTATTCAGAGCAAATGCCAGGTTATGAGACCCACAGAAAGCCACCCTGATTAAAATGTGATTCATTTAGAAGTGCTGATGTATGGTAAGCAATATCCTGTTCAGCTCCATACCTATTATCGTGGATTATTTTTCACTCTTTGCTAAATATGGAATGAGAGAATGCCCGCAAGAAAGAGAAAGCTAGCAAGACTGAAGTAGTAGTCTTTCCTAACTTAATTATAGAAATGACAGTCCATCAGTTTTACTGAATTCTATCTATTCTGGAAGAGAGTGATTAAGTCCACACCATACTCAAGGGAAAGGGATGACACCGAGGTGTGACATTGGAAACTATGTCATAAACTGCCTACCACTTTATCCCTATGATGTTCCTTCCTATGGGAGGATTCTATATCTCTTTCTATTGAAGAAAGGAATGACTATGTGACTTGCTTTAAGCTCATGAACTCTGGACAAAAATGACACATTTTATAATGTTTTAAAGTATTCAAATGCCCCTATTATAAAAATTACCTCAGAGAGGCTGAGACTTCTGGAATGGTGGAGTGAAGAGACTGGCAAATCTTCTCCCCAAAAAGCAAAAATAAAATTGGACACTTGAAAAAAAACTCCCAACTATCAAAATCAACCAAAGGCTTACAAATAACTCAAAAACTTATATTTAAGAAAACTACTGAACCTTGGGTAAGAATGGTGTTATTTAATGGCATTTTAGCCCACACCACCTTAGGACAGGATGGACCAGGAAAACCATCATCTTTACTGCCAAAGTGGACTGACTTCTTTGGAGTAGAGTCAGAAGTCCCCATGTCCAGGACATTGTCAAAAACAACAGTGATCTTGGTGACAAATAACTGGGGAGGGATGATATCACAGCTAGCCTTAGGGTGTGATTAAGCTTAGAGCAAGCAACAGATTAGCAGATTATCCAGAAATTTAATGGGAAAAAATGAAGACTGAGACAGCTTTCCTTATACTAAACACAAAAATTAACTCAAAATGGATCATAAACCCAAACATAAGAATGAAAACTATAAAACTTCTAGGGAAACATGTAATAGAAAATCTTCATGGCCCTAGAATTTCTTGAGTTGGGCAAAGATTTCTTAGATATAACATCAAAGGCATAATGCATAAAAGAAAAAAATGATAAATTGGATTTCACAAAAATTAAAAAATTCTTGTCCCTCAAAAGACACTTAAGAAAAATGAAAAGGCAAGCCACAGACTGGGAGAAGATATCTGCCAATCACAGACTTAATAAAAATGTTATCCAGAATATATAAAGAACTCTTATAATTAAATAAGAAGATAACACACAAAAGAGGCAAAGAATTTGAATAGACACTTCACCAAAGACATGGCTGATAAGTACATGAAAAGAGGCTCAATCACATTAAGTCATTTGAATTAGAAAATGCAAATTAAAACTGTAATGAGAAACCACTTCCTACCTATTAAAATGGCTATAAAAAAAAAGACAAACAAAAATTAGTGTTGGTGAAGATATGGAAAAACTGTAACCCACATATGTAGCTGGTAGGAATATAAAATGACTTGTCACTTTGTAAATGTTTAACAGTTTCTTTAAAAGTCATAAAAACTACTGACATGCTACAGCACAGATGAACCTCAAAAACATGCTAAGTGAAAGAAGTCAGACATAAAAGATTACATGTATGTTTTCATTCATATGGAATATCTATACAATTTTTAGACAGAAAGCAGATTAATTATTTTCTAGGGCTGGGTGTAGCAAGGAAGATTCACTGCAAATGGATTCAGGAGATGTTTTGGGGGTGATGGACATGTTCTAAAAGTGGACTGTGGTGGTCAGTTGCACAATTCTGTAAATTTACTAACAAACATTGAATTGTACACTAAGAATGGCTAAATGTATGGAAATTATACTTCAATAAAACTGCTATTAAAAAGGAAAACACCTATGTATAGTTTGCCACATCTCTCTCTCTGTGTCAGGACGATCAGTTATGTTTCAGATAGGAGGTGTTTCAACAGCCTGGGTCCCAGAATGAACACACATAAGGAGGAGAGTGCAGGAAACTCATGATGGATGTGAACAAGAAAATAACATTTGTCGTTGTAAGTCACTGAGATTGAGATTTGGGAATCATTTTTTACTCCAGCATGACATAGTTTATCCCGACTGCTAGACTTATCTTTCTGAGAAATAAAATGTATCATGACATATTGATGTTAAATTCTTCAATGAAGAACTCTACTTAAGAAGTAAAATTATTATAAGTGCATTTTCTATAATTTTATAACGTAACTTTATGGTTCCTTGAGTTAAAATATAAACTTTCTGTTACATCTTTTTAGGTTTCATGCAACTCTGAGTCATATGACAAAATTATTTACATATATTTGCATAGCACTTTACCAAGAGTTGGGAATATATTAATGAATAATATAGACATGGCCCCTACCTTCACAAAGCTTATAGTTAAAAAAAAAAAAAAAAGAAAATGTTTATTATCTGTTTGCTTTATATAATCTATTTTAAAACAACTTTATATTTATTTTCATGTTCCATGATAGTTTTTAAAATAAAGGAAGTAGATTATTGTTCTTTCAATTTAAACTTCTGTGACTATCACTTCTCATTTGCCAGATAATTTTTACAATGCATATTTTAATTTGTATTCATTTTTTATTTCTACCAGCAGATGGAACCCTTTAGATTTATTTTGTCTCCAACAGCATTATATAAACTTCTGTGATTTATTCTAATTTTTAAGAATTCTTTTTTCTTTGATTTAATATTTATTTCTACAACACAAATTAATGATAATAGGCAAAGATAGTCATTCTACATTCCAAAAAAGCACCTCCACATTAATAAAATTCATATCAGCATATTCAATTAAAGAATATTCAATTAAATATTCACCTATTCACCCTATCTCACTCCCCTAAATCCCCACATTCACACATACACACAAAAAATTGCAAGTCATATGGCCTCAGGGAAAACACTGCATTCTTTCAGGTGTTATGGTACTTTGCAGAAACATTTGTATGCATCTCTGCAAAGGTATAGAGCAAACGACCTATTCTAGGAGCAAAATCACACCAGAATGTGGCACTCCAAAGAATGGTCAAAAAGCAGCTCTCCAGCTTTGTGGTAGCTTCTCCCTCTGCACACAGCACCACTTGAGTTAAACCATGGTTGCTGGTTTGAGGCAAAACAGCACAGGAAAAAATATGACTTCCATAAGAAGCCACAGGCTGGACATGGTGGCTCATGCCTGTAATCCCAGCACTTTGGGAGGCTGAGGTGGGCAGATCACTCAAAATCAGGAGTTCGAGACCAGGCTAGTCAACATGGAGAAACCCTGTCTCTACTCAAAATACAAAAAAAAATTAGTCGGGCATGGTGGTGCATGCCTGTAGTTCCAGCTACTAGGGAGGCTGACGCAGAAGAATAGCTTGAACCTGGGAGGTGGAGGTTGCAGTGAGCAGAGATTGCGCCACTCTACTCCAGCCTGGGTGATAGAGTGAGACTGTCTCAAAAAAAAAAAAGGAAGCCACAGATAAGCTTCTGTGGCTATTTCACTTAATACCTCCTTAGGGAATCCTCTCCTTTAAGACCTAGTCTAAGCTCTAAATGCTAAAAGATACTATCTGTTTCTCAGGGTTCTTAGGGCTCATATCAGACACTGAAGAGTAATTCCATACTATTAGGTATTAGCTAATGTTTGTTGAAGAGACCTGCTTAGCCTGGATGAGGATGGGCATGCAAATGAAACCTGGAGTTGGAATGGTCACATGGTATGTTTAAAGAGATTGGCCTGAGGCTTTTTCAGAATTCTCCCTTATGTCAGTTCCAGCATTATGTAGGAGGTAGTAGGTTAATCCTAACACACATGATATGGTTAGTCTTTGTGTCCCCACACAAATCTCATCTTGAATTGTAATCCTCATAATCCCCATGTGTCAAGAGAAGAATCAGGCAGGAGGTGATTGGATCATGGGACAGTTTCCTCCATGCTGTTCTTGTGATAGTGAGTGAGTTCTTATGAGATCTTATGGTTTCATAAAGCAGTTTTCCCTGCTGTTGCTGGCTGTCTCTTTCTTGCCACCACATGAAGAAAGTCTTTGCTTCCCCTTCACTTCAACCATGATTGTAAGTTTCCTGAGGCCTCACCAGCCATGCAGAACTGTGAGTCAATTAAACCTCTTTTCTTTATAAACTACCCAGTCTTGGGTAGTACCTTTATAGCAGTGTGAAAATGAACTAATACAATGCCTAAGCAAAGCATGCAAATGAAGAGTTCAACTAAACTTGGCAAGTCTCCTGAGAGTGCATGGTGCAAGAATAACACAAATAAATACAATATCTGAGATTGGCACTGGAATAAGTTTATGGAGAAAACTTGAAAGAATATAATTGTCAGGAAAAATAGAAACTCAGAAGTGTTTTGTGTTGATAGACAACTAAAGATCAGATGAGACAAAAGCTGTCTCTGAAGATGCCAGGGCTGACACATGACAACCTATGCCAAATTCTTCCTCCATCCCTATTCCCCATTTCTTGGCATTTTACAAGTCTCATGGTCACTGGATCTGCACTGGGAAAACACAGCTGTAACTCCAAAATGATTGAGTTTCCAACACTCAGCAGAATGGTGTCTCATAATCAAAATTAAGTTCAGTTGAGAAACATGATAATAGTTATATTTCTTGCAAGCTGCCTGTGTTGACTGACACTCGAGCCCAAATTCCTGTAACTTTCTGATACCCCACTATTAGGTATGACACCAATCACTACAACCTCCAGCCCCCATGAAAAATATATTCAGAATTGATGGGAAAATTTGAGGTTAAAAACATGTCTACTCAGTATTAATGTTTCCAAATAGTTGTTCTATTGATGGAAATAATTTTGCATCATGTGTTTTAGTTGGTAGTAAAAGGAAGCCCAAATAGTTGATCCATAAGCTCTCTATGGTCACATCCTCATCAGACTGACCAAATTTATAGGCAGAATAGCAGCAGACCCAAATTTCTGTATTTATATTTCTTACTTGAACTTCATGATGAAAAACATAAAACTGTTCTGAGTTATTTTAACATTAAACACATTCATCCTTGGAATTGGAAAATGCTAATGCTTTCCTACGCCCATATGCTGAATAAAATTGAAAGTAAACAGAGCTAGCATATTTTGGGAATTGCTACTATAGTCATCAAAGCAATTAAAAACTCATTTCAAGGTGGTTATTATAGTAGTATTTGTTGTTGTTTATATGTCTCAAGTAGGGGCACTTCTGTAGTAGTATATTATACCACATATATTACTAGTGTAAAAACCAAGAAAACTTATCCATTTCATAAATATCAGGATTAGTCCTTAAGGCCTAAAATTTTCAGCTCCAACATCTTAAGGATGAAGTCTTTCCTGTACTATCACAAGTTTAATATTTTGAAATAAAATTGCATTTATGGTCATAAAAGTATAATAGATTAAGAATAATGATGTTTGATTATTTGACTCATACCTACATGAATTTCCATTCCATTTATTTGACTAGTTGCCATAACCTTCTCATAAATTAAAAGTCTTTGAAAGAATTAATAGTACAATTTGTCCCATACTATAACATTGCTTACTCTGTCTGATATATTTGTTTACCAATGTAGAAAGAGGAAAAAATAAGCTCTGTTGTAAGAATCTTATTTCCATTATGCTAAATATTATCTTAAAATTCTTAATAGAATAAGACTTTGCTATAAAGTTTCTCAGTAGGTTAATGTTTTCCCATACTTACATAATTGTTTTTATATGAGAATTTGTCTCTTCAACCACGGTGTAAACACATGAAGGACAGAGAAAAAATGTTGTACACTGTTCTTTATACCTCTAGGTATCATACACTTTTGTAGGTCTGAACTATACTTTATGCCTGGGAAAATCTTATTCTATAGCTCAAGGAGCTTTATGCGTACTCCTCTCTTTTCCTTGCTAACATGTGATCCATAGAGTGCCAACAGAAAGTGCTATTTACATAAAATTGAGCCAAAATTATTGAAGAGCTTGTGATAGGCAAATCACAAAAGTGGCTGGCATCCTTACAAATGCCCTAAGCATCTTCATGGTGACCATTCATTTCCTGTGAAAGAATGAAAGTCTCTGTATAATCTAAACCTACTCCAGAAAATAACAGCGACACTGACGTTTCCAACCAACCTCATAAGGCCAAGATTCTTCCCCAAAAGGAGTCCTGATCTTGGATTCTGGGTTTTGACCTGGGTCACACCTCATACTCTGTGTGTATTTCCTGATTCTGTCAAATAGATATGTTGTCCTACATTTTCCACAGCTTTTCATGAATGCTGCCTGATATTATGGAAACACATTTGAAGGTCTCAGCTACCAATAAATCAACTTGCCCTTCTAATAGAAGCCTAGGCTTCTTTCCTTGTGGTTTTAACCCCTGGTTTTCTATTTGATTGGATTTATCAGCTAAACTCAGAGTCTAGAGCAACAGGGATTGAATTTTTTTGTATATGTACTTACATAAAAATATACCATCTCCTTCATCAGAGGTTTTGGTCTGATGAGCCTTGTGGGTTGTTTACAGTCTGTCTTGCGCTTTGAGGGAATCACCTGTTTGCTGGAGTGAAGTCTGTGGCAGCTTGAGGGCTTGTTATGGCCACATCCCCATTCTGGCTAAAGCTAACAAATCTACAGACTCATTTTGAGCAAATCTGCCTATGTCAGTTAACTCTTGCTATGTGACAAAGGACCCCTAAATCTCAGTATTTATTGAGCTCATACATCAGTTGGTTCACTAGAGGTTAGCTGATCTAGAGTGGGCCCAGAGGGGTGATCCAGCTGAAACACTTATGTATACCCTACATGTCTCTCATTCTTTTCCTGGCCCAGAAAGCTGGTACAGGCGGGTTTTTCCCTTGGCAATGGCAGAAATGCACAAAGATAAGGAGAAACATACAAATCCTCTTCACTGAGACTCTATACTGGCATGTTACCACTTCTGTGTCATTCTTTTGGCCAAAATAAGTCACATGACCAAGCATAAAACTTAATCAAATAATGAGAAAATATATTCTGCCTCTTCAGCAGGAAGAATGCAAAGTCCCATGGCAAATGGCACAGATACAGAATGAGTAAATAACTCCATTAATGCAAATTACCACACTGCCACAGCTTTTCCTTGCTGTGAACCACAGGATTACACTCCTTCATACCACTGACTGAGTCACGAATCAGTATCTGATCCAAGAGCAACCTTCTACTGTGGCTATCAACTTATGAAGTAGCCCAATACAAGAGTTCTGTCCAATAAGAGAACTTGGTTTCCACCTAGGTGCTTAGAATAACCAAATCATGGAAGTGCAAAGCTGTTAGTGAATATGGCTTCTACCAGCGGACAGAGAAGCAAAGGAAATTAATATGTACATTTCCTGCAGTGGTAAGAAACTGTACTTCTTAACTCTTCTCTTCGCTAAGGAGCTTCCTGTCTAATTTCTGTGAGGCAGGAAGTGGCCAAAAGTCAGTTTACGTTAATCTCTACCCTGAGACATATCTTTGCGTAAAGACCCACTCAGTGGTGAGAAAAAACTGCTCCTGGCCTCACCTCCAGAACAAGAAAATTAGTTCTACTCAGATTAATTAAATGCTATGAGTGTTTTTGGGCACCCAATCAAATTTTTTAAAGTTATATTAAAAAATGGGTAAAGATAAGGCCTGCTTGTAGTTATTATCCAGGCCAATACTTTTTTATTAGATTCTCTCCTCCCTACTCTTTTAAATTAGATTATTGTTGATCATTCAGGACATGGTGCCAATCCCTCCTTGGTGTGAAGTCTCATTAGGTTATCAATTCCACATCAAATATTTTCTTCTTTGATCTCCCAGAGAATTTACTAGCTATATGCTTATTGAAATTTCTGTGTTGGTTATGGTGTCCCTGCCACACACTAACACATAGCACTGTGGAAGGGGCATCCCAAGGCAGTTGTGATCAGAGATCACATTTCACCATCCCCAACTCTGAGAAACACCCCTGGCCACAGATAAGGAAGTCAGGAATGGTCACCTGACACAACACCAGCTAATTCACCCATTAGGCAATGTCTGGGTGAGAAAGCCTCAGCCTAAATGAGATTTGAATAATTAGCTATGTCAAATAGATTTAGCCTCAGAAATTTGAACTTGAACTCTAGAACGGGAGTAGGGAGTAGAAGACAGAGAGAAAAATAACCTCAGAGAATAGCCACAGTATGTCAATGATAGACCACTGGTGCAGGGATCTTTCAAGCTCCCTTGAATCCAGAACAAGCCTCCAGCTCCTATCTTCCTATTCATGTGTGGCAAGAACTTTTACCCTGGAGCTCCATGATATCCCAACTCTCTTATCACTAAATGAATTCTAATAAAAAGCTCCAGTAAGTCCATTACTGAAAATTAAAATAACTAACAAAACAACCACTGATTACATGCTCTACTGTATCTTTTGTTGCATGTTGTATGCCTGTCTTCCTATTTAGTGAGACTATTTGCTCCTTAACAGTAGAAATATATATCTTCTCCAGGAAGCTAACACAGACATCTAACTCATTGAGATCCTCAGGAAGAACATAAATTGGATTGACAGCAGTCCCAAAATTCTCTCTAAAATCAGTTTTAAAATTATACCAAAATGTATTTGTTATGTGCTATTTTCAAAAATTACAGTTGAATTCTTTCTTTCAGGTGTGGGATGACCTACATAATGGCTTCCCCGACAGCAGAAAGAACAGAATAATTTAACTAATTTATTATTTTCTCCAGCATTTGACTTACCTCCACTAGAGCAGAGTCTAGGCCAGTAACTTCCTTAGACCACTTCTATGTCTGCTGGCAAAACTTTTCATCCCTCAGTTCTTTGCACAAATAAAAATCATACCTGGAGGTGAAATGAACCACAACAACAAAAAAACCTACAAAGAGTCACTGTGAGAAATGAGGGTGAACCAGAAAATATCAGGCAAGCATACTGTCAGCTGTATGAACTCCCCTCCACTAGCCACACCCACTCTGGGAAGCTGAAGCAGAAGAGGTGGGATATTATCTCTCAGCCTTCATCTGCACACTGTATTCTGCCAGCACGCTAGAAGCTTGTTATAGGTAAGTATACAGAGTAACTCTGTATTTTTCTCAAGTCTGTGCTATTTTGACATTTCAAGCTATAAATCTTTAATAGAAAAGATAAATCAAAGGCAGGTTACCTTGGAAGTATTTTATTTAGCAATATCCTTAAATTCCATCTTACAACTTTGATCCTTCTCTGGAAGTCTATACTTGAATCTGAAACATTTACAAACTTTTAAAAATTCAACTTTAACTTAAAAAATATTCAATACAGAAACAAGAAAGGCAACAATATGTTTTACAAATATATTCAGGATCAAAATACTTGCTATTTTTTTCTATTTAAAAAATTTTGCCTAAGTATCCTTCCTAATCTCAGAGACTCTCCTGCGTGTCTTTCTTATTAGATTGAAGTCCATATATCAGTCACCACTGCATTTCTGTCCTTTGAAAGCCATGCTAAATCTTACATCTTATGAAACAATTGAGAGAAACTGTTTTTTACCAATTTCTTTCAAAACATGATTTATTCTATTGTACCTTTCATTTCTGGAAAAACAGATATTGTTTCATTCTCTGTAAGAAATGCCATTTCTAGAAACATCCAATTTTCCCTTCCATTAGAAAATATTATCTAATCATTTCATATTCTAAATAAAATTCAACTGTTACTGTTCAAGAATTCTGAAATGTAATTTTTCTAGTCTCTGTGTCCATGGCAGTAGACAAGATTTATTTTCACCAAGGATATAAAATAGGGCAAGTGGAGATGTGGTCTACAAGCATATTATCACACACAAATATTGTTTGGCTTGCTCCCAAAACTATTCTCTGCCTATGGAGACTCACTCACTCTGCTTTTAGTTCAATTGGACCTAGATGAGCTTGAGGCTTGAATCAACCAGTGGGAAATTCCCCAATGGGAAGCGCATCCAGGACTTTTGCTGAAACAATAGAGAAATATGCATTCTATCTTTCTAGGATCATAAGTAATACATTATCCAGTATCCATCTCACTTGTCACTGATTATATGGCAGCCATTTGACTTAGTAGAACAGACACAACTCTCAAGTCCAGAGGTGGCTTATCCTGTTTAGTATAAGCCAATCTGTCAAGAAAGCTCTTACCCCTCTTTCCCTAGATATTGAGTCCAGGATGGGCAATGACCTAAACTGGTCCCCACAGAATGAAATACAGGACTTCTGTGAATAACTGAGGGGAAAGATTTGTTTCTTGGTCTGATTGATGTGGTATGCATCTGTGATGACTAGAACCATTACAGCTACAGCTGACACATAAAGAAAAGCTAAGAGAATCCCAGAGAGTTACATCAAACCACATCCAAAGCTTCACTACATCTGGATACTTAGCAGTTATGTGAACCAATACATTTATTATTTAAAGCAGTTTGTGCTGAAGATCATGTAATGTATGCCTAAAGTTTTCATTAACATCTTTGCCATTACATGGCGAGCACTCACCTGAGAATAAAGTCGAAGTGAAGAAAAGCAGCACTGGGAAAGAAAGCAGGATAGATTGATTGCTGGTGACATCACTTGAGGTCCCTTCTTCATTGTTAATTAATGCAGCATCCTTTCTTATTTAAATTAATCTGAGTTGGCTTTCTTCTACTTGCAAATGTGGAGTACTAATTCAATAGTGTTTCTGGTTTGCACAATTTAGTGTCTCTGAAATGATTATCTGATTTTTTTTTCAGTAAAAGGGACCACCATGGGAACTTGATTTGAAAATAAAACAAAGAAATAAATATAATGGTCTTTCAGAACTAAATTAAGTATAATATAGCCACTGGTCAGAAAAACTGAATTTAAGTTGTTTTTCAGTCCAAATCACCAATTCACTACTTTAAATGATAGTATTGACTAAAAAATACAGAAAAAGTTTGAAAATGGCTTAAATAAATTCTATCACCCTTAATACCTGGTTAATGCCTATACTATACCCATAGGATGATTATTATTTGTACCACATTGCAGGCTTCAAAGGAGGTCTTAGGCTTCCTCTTTCACCAAAACCATGAAATGAAGAAAGATTATGTAGATAAAGGCTAAAAGCATTGCTGGGTTCCAATGTTAAGGGCTAAAACTTCCAATATGGCAAAGGGGTTTGACATCCCTGTGGCTTCATTTTTTACCTTATAGTTATTGTTTTAAGAAATCTCCTCTCAGCCGGGCGCAGTGGCTCACGCCTGTAATCCCAGCACTTTGGGAGCCCGAGGCGGGCGGATCACAAGGTCAGGAGATCGAGACCACGGTGAAACCCCGTCTCTACTAAAAATACAAAAAAAAAGCCGGGCGCCGTGGCGGGCGCCTGTAGTCCCAGCTGCTCGGGAGGCTGAGGCAGGAGAATGGCGGGAACCCGGGAGGCGGAGCTTGCAGTGAGCTGAGATAGTGCCACTGCACTCCAGCCTGGTGGACAGAGCGAGACTCCGTCTCAAAAAAAAAAAAAAAAAAAAAAAGAAATCTCCTCTCTTTGGATACTTTCTTCATGGGAGGATCCTGCTTTAGGCTTTCTGCTTCTTCTTGAACACTTTGCCACTTAGAAATTTCTTCTGCCAGATACCCTAAATCATCTCTCTCAAGTTCAAAGTTCCACAGATCTCCAGGGCGCGGCAAAAGACTACCAGTCTCTCTGCTAAAGCATAGCAAGAGTCACCTTCCTCCAGTTCCCAACAAGTTCCTCATCTCCATCAGAGACCACCTCAGCCTGGACTTTATTGTCTGTATCACTATCAGCATTTTGGTCAAAGCTATTTAACAAGTCTCCAGGAAATTCCAAACTTTCCCACATCTTCCTGTCTTCTGAACCCTCTACGTCTCTAGGAAGTTCCAAACTTTCCCACATTTTCCTGTCTTCTGAGCCCTGCAAACTCTTCCAACCTCTGCCTGTTAACGCAGTTTCAAAGTCACTTCCACATTTTTGGGTATCTTTATAGCAGCACCCCATTACCTCGGTACAAATTTACTGTATTCATTCATTCTCACGCTGCTAATAAAGACATACCTGTGACTGGGTAATTTATAAAGGAAAGAGGTTAACACACAGTTCCATGTAGCTGGCGAGGGCTGAGGAAACTCAGAATCATGGCAGAAGGCACCTCTTCACAGGGCAGCAGGAGAGTGAAGTGCCAAGCAAAGGGGGAAGAGCCCCTTATAAAACCAACAAATCTCATGAGAACTCACTATTATAAGAACAGCATGGGGGTAACCGGCCCAATGATTCAATTACCTCCCACCGGATCCCTCCTATGACATAAGGGGTTTACGGAACTAAAATTCAAGGTGAGATTTAGGAGGGGACACAGACAAACCATATCACCTGTCTTACGCTACTGATGGGGGACACTAAAATGTTTCAGGACTGAAAAGAAGTAGAAGAGGCAGGAAGGGCTCTGATTATTTATACACTCCTGAATCTGTTTTTTTGTAAGGAACCACTCCTTTGCTTGTCCCTCAGATCAAAATCATCCCAATTTTCTAAAAATATAACTGTCAGAAGCTTTTGAACTGGAGCAGCTCCATCTTGAATCGGGGCTGGGTACAATGAGGCTGAGACGTGCTGGGCTGCATTCCCAGCAGGTTAGGCATTCTTAGTCACAGGATGAGATAGGAGGCCGGCACATGATACAGGTTGCAAAGACCACATTGATGAAACAGGATGCAGTAAAGAAGCCAGCCAAAACCCACCAAATCCAAGATTATAATGAAAGTGATCTCTGGTCAACCTCACTGCTTATTATGTTAATTATAATGTATTAGCATGCTAAAAGACACTCTGGCCAGCGCCATGACACTTTACAAATGTCATGGTAATGTCTGAAAGATATAATATATGTTCTAACCCACAGTTCCAGGAAATCCCTGCCCCTTTCCTGGGAAACTCATAAATAATCCACCCCTTGTTTAGCATATAATAGAGAAATAACCATAAAAATAGCCACCAGTAGCCCCTGGGGATGTTCTATGAAGCAGCCCTTCTTTTATTCCTTTATTTTCTTAATACACTTGCTTTCACTTTATTCTGTGAACTCAAATGAATCCTTTCTTGCATAAAATCCAATAACCCTCTCTTGGGTCTGGATCATGACACCTTTCTGGTAAAATAACCAGTACAAGTGCTTGCTTCTTACATGCTTTCTTACTTACATACTTATTACTTCTTACATACTTTCAATAATATTAGTTTTTCAATAAAATTCTTGGACATTTTTAAAGCTCTGGGCTCCAAAGCCAGTCTTCCGCCTTATAATTAATCAGTACTGGCCGTAATAACAAATGTGTATGGATCCAGTGAATATTTTTCATTCAAAATGACAGTGCTGCAGCCTGACAATTTTGAATATTATTTGCAAAGTGTATAACCTATGAAGGCTTGGAGGAAATAGCAAAATTAGAAGGCAAGGAAAATATTTTTCATGGTGAACTTGTTTTAAAACTGGAAGGAAACCTTTTTTCAATTTTGGGGAGTTTATGATCTCTCTAAATATGCCAATAAAACCAAGTTAAACATAATATACTTGTATATTCTTAAACAAATTTATTGTACACCTGCAAAAGGTGTCATAAATAGGCATCATGTATATTTTCTCAAAATGTCCAATCCTCAAACTTAAAAGTTTATTATTATTTTCCTTTGTAGCTTCAATATTTCCCAAAGATTTTTATGATGATAGTTATTTAAATTGGGATCTCAGAAAGGCAACCTGTTTTGAAACTTTCAGTGTCCTTGGCATTTAGAATATCATTCACTCAGATGCATTTCACAAACCTGGAAACATTGAAATTCTAAGATGTTGAAAAAATATTGGAGTTACCAGAAGAGATTTTAAACAAATCTTCTCTGGAGGTTTAATACAGAGCACATTAATTTTCTGCACACATCATCTTGGGTATACAATTTGCAAAAAGGAACTAGTCTCTTAAATTTCCTTTATGCTTTCTCCTACCAGGTGGTGATGTTTAGTATCTCTTTACCTAGAGGCATGATCTGCTTTTGACATGGCTTACAAAGTTAGTGATCTCTGTCATAATGTAAATCCACATGCTTAAAAACAAAACAAGTTAGCAAAGATCTTTTTGCTCCTTTCTGCCAATTACAAATAAACAAAAATAAATAAATCAATAAAATAACTCTTTGTTAGAGAAACGGCTTACTGCAGGGAGACAAAGAAGGACCTTGGTGGAGTTCATTGCTTTTCCTCTAACCCTAGCTTCCTGGCTGAAATTTTTGATCAGAATTTTCCATTCATGTGCTAGAAATATGTAATAAATCTTTGATAAATGGAGCTCTTTTCACACTGAAACTTGTAGCATGACTTTGAAAAATTATGGCCTGTTTCCTTAAAAATATACAGTAATGTAAAAATACTATTTGCCATCCCTGCTTCATCCACACCAACCCTCAAAGACGTAAACATTAAGAAAGAGTCCAGAAATCCTTCAGTTACAGAAATTCAGTAGTTCAGTTTTTGGGTTATAGAATTGCAGTATAAGAAAGATATACCCAAGGAGAGTTGTTAAGACATAGTGACTTGTGTCTAGAAAATTAAATTCAATTTAAAAAATGATGGCCCAATATTCCTTGGGCTTTTCAAGAGTGTAATAATAATAATAAGAGTGGTAAGAGGCCTTCTGTGGTAGGCTGAATAATCGCCCTCTCCCTCAAAAGATGTCAACATTTGAATCCCTGGAACCTGTGAAACTGTTACATGGTAAAAGGGACTGTGCAGATGTGAATAAGGATCCTGAAATGGGGAAAATATCCTGGATTATCCAGGTAGGCCTAGTCTAATCACAAGGATCTTCATAATACGGAAGCAGGAGGGTTAGAGTCAAAGAAATGGATGAACTAACACACCAGACAGTTAAGCACTTTTCCTGGGTAAGCTGAATTTTTCAACTACTTTTTTTCTCTGGGAGTATCTGTTGAGTCTGTGCAGGGACTGAGGGTAAGGCTTACCACAAACAGAGGGACTCCAATAGCATAAAGGGAACAAGTGAAACTTTGATGCTTGTGTGATCTGGAACAAAGGCTCAAATTCGTAAGTGACAAGAGTAGAAGGACCACTCAGCTGAACCTAGCCCAAACTACTAACTTAGATAATCAAGAACATATAAAATGGCTGCTGTTTTGGAGTGGTTTGGAGTGTAGCAATAGATAAGGTATAAAATTTAAAAATTCCCCAAATGTAAGAAGAGGATTTAGATGCATGTAGCTAAAACATTAAAAGCCAAACAACATAAAATTGTTGCAAATACAATTATATAAATACAAAAATAAAATAATCTGCTCACAAGGAAATAAAAATAGTACTGTGATAGACACCAATTATGGCCACTTTTTAAAAAGTGATTTAAGACTAAAATAATACTATGTAAATTTTATATAAATAAATTTGACAATCTAGAAAAAAAGGACTACTTTTCTAAGAAAAATTAAATGATTAAAAGGACGCAGAAAGAGACTGAAAATTACAGTGCCCAAAAACTATAGAATTGAGAAAACATATCCTAAAAAAAAAAAAAAAAAGCCCACTGGCCAAGATGGTTTTACAAATGAGCTTTATTATCTTGAGAGCATTGTACAAGACAATATTCTCCTGACTAATTCTATGAGGCTAGCCTAATACAAATCCAAAACCTGGATGAAGATTGCACAGGTCTATCCCACTTAGGAATCTCAATCTCATTTATAAAGTTAGCAAATTCCAAAATAAAAATATTAGTAAATTAAACACATACACATTAAAATAGTAATAAAATTAAAGAGTTTTATCAAGGAATGGAAGGATGGTTCATCAGTAAATCTATCATTATAATTCTGTTTATTAACAGAATAAATAATAATTATGTTTATTTTATATATTTATAAAAAGTATTTGGTAAAATTTAATATTTATTGGTAATTTTTTAAATACAATGCAAGCTGTGAATATATAGAAACTTTTAATCAAATTTTCAGCAAAAAAACTACTTAAAGATGTGATATCAAAAATTCAGAAACAAGACAAAGATGTATACTCCCATAAGTACTAGTCAATACTTTGCTGGCAGTTCTGGGCAACTGTATTAGTCTGTTTCCACGCTGCTGATAAAGACACATGGAAGACTGTGCAATTTACAAAAGAAAAAGGTTTAATGAGACTTACAGTTCTACATGGCTGGGGAGGCCTCACAATCATGGTGGAAGGCAAGGAGGAGTAAGTAACATCTTACATGGATGGCAGCAGGCAAAGAGAGAGCTTGTGCAGAGAAACTCCCGTTTTTGAAACCATCAGATCTCGTGAGACCCATTCACTATCATGAGAATAGCATGGAAAAGACCTGCCCCACTGATTCAATCATCTCCCACCAGGTTCCTCCCATAACACGTGGGCACTATGGGAGTTACTAGATGAGATTCGAGTGGGGACAGACAGCCAAACCATGTCACCAACAAAATAAGAAAAGGAAACAACAGGTAACAAACACTGAAAAGAGAGAAAAAAACTATCACTATTAGGAGAGGATACGGATGTCAACATAACAAAACCAAGAGAATCAACTAATAAATGGTAAGTAATAAAAGTTCATAAAGATGTATGGATAAAAAGTTGTTATGTAAAAATAAGTAGGTTTCTCATACAGGAGCAATAAGAGAAAATGTAATGGAAAAAATTTCCTTTTTACAATTGTGTAAAAAAACGGTAAAACATTTATAATGATTTTGAAACACTGTGCATCGATGTAAATAAAACTGTAAAATTATTTTTAGACATCAACTAAGACTTACAAATGTCAAATTCCAAGTAATAAAAACCCAATTTAAACAATCTTAACCAATTGAAAGAAATGTCATAGGCTTGTGGTAATAGGAATGACAGGAGTTACAGCTGGTCTTTAGGCACAACTGGGTCTAGGGACTCAAGAAAGTAAATGGGCCTTTGTTATACTGGACATTGGTTTTATTTATCCTGTGCTCCTTTCATGGACTGCTCCTCCCCAAATCCACTTAGGTAATTCCAGTAGAACTTCCAATTACAGTTCCCACCTTATATTTACAGATTGAACACATAATCTAGTTCCTAAAGTACCTAAAATTGATTTGTGTGTGCTGTATAAAGTAGAGATCCAAGTTCTTTGTTCTTCCATTTTCCCAATACCACGTATTGAATAGTCTTTTTTCTCCCAGTAATCTGTGTTGCCAATCTGTAACATAATCAAATTGACATTTATGCATGAGCTGATTTCTGGGTTCTATTCTGTTTCCATGTTCAGTTCATCTAATCAGATTAGCATACCTCACCATTAATAAATTTCATCTTTTCTTTTTCCTTTTCTCCTATTCTCCTTTCTATAACAACCCATTCTTCAGTCAATTCCATTATATTCTCATTATGTGAGTGAGGGTTTGGTTGAAACTAATCTTGGTTCTGATGTGAATTTCCCATGTAAATCAATGGCTTGGTGTAGAAGAGAAAACTGAATGGAAATGAAAATGTAGGTGTACAAAAAACAAGGAAAGCATAAGCCCCTGCAAATCCGGTGAAATAAGGGCCTCAGATTTCTATCATATTGTGGATTTTGAGGTCAAAGGCAAATTTTATATACGTTTCCAGGTGCAGAATAACTTGTTTCACATCTGTATTACACAAGGATTTATAGAAACCTCTTTTAAGTTGCTTTGGATGTAAAATGTCTAATCTTAATTATTTGCACATTTTTCTGACAAATTTTGATGTTTAAATTTTCTTTCATTATGAAAAAAAAGACTTTTTCCTTTAATATTGTTTTATTGGCTGTTATCTGCTCAGGTTATTAATGAGCTCATGTATAGAAAAGTAGCACCTGTTTTTAGGCAAATGGCAAAAAATATGAAGTGACATGTATTTCATATGTGGTTGTGTGTGTGTATGGATGGAAAATTCTCTAACAAATACAGAAAAAAGCATCTCAAAAGTTACTGCTTCCCTGATTTTGTACTTCCATTCCTCAAAGTGTACTATTTATTCTACTATTCTTTCCATTTGGCTAGTGTGGGTGTGTATATATATGTGTATATATATAATTCTTGCCCTTATTAAAATCTAAGTCCCTGGGCAGCAAGATCTGATTTGATTAACTTTTGAATTCAGTATAGTGATAAGTTCAGTGTGTTACAAATATTTTCAACTTCTTAAGAGTTAGGCATTCTTTGCTATGTATTCCTGTGTTGTATACACCATATGTGTACACAGCATAATTCATTCCTTTATTTCTCTCTTCCAAGACACAGTGAAGTCTTTGGAGAAAAATGCCAATTCTTATGTTTAGTTTCTAAGTTCCTAGCATCTTAAATGTCCAATAATTATAGTTAGTATGAATATACACACTTAGTACTTGTTGAATGAGTAAATAGTATAGTGGAAAGAGGCAGACAGACTTGAGTTTAAAAACAAGCTCTGCTACTTGTGACACTGGATAAAGTATTCGAAGTCTGTGTCCTCATTAGTAACATAAATAGATTATATTTGTTACTAGTTTGGCCTCTTTTGAAGCCTTGGGAACTGTAAACTATTTATAATCTGTGAAGGCAATAGACTAATGGACTAAAAGAAGTATAAAAGTCCGTTAAAATTCTTCTCTAAGCAGTCACTTGTATTTTCATTTTCTATCAATCTTGCCTTCAACATCTCCCTTCCTTTCTGTTTTTTTTGTTTTGTTTTGGTTTTTTGAGACAGAGTTTCGCTCTGTCGCCAGGCTGGAGGCAGTGGCACAATCTTGGCTCACTGCAACCTCCAGCTCCCGGGTTCAAAAGATACTCCTGCTTCAGCCTACCGAGTAGCTGGGACTACAGGCGCGCACCATCACACCCAGCTATTTTTTGGTATTATCTTCCCTTCCTTTCTTACCACATCTTGCTTGTTTTATTCTTTTTCTCAATTCTGCTATTTACTAACAAAGAAAATATCTCTCTTGACGCTTGATATAATTATAGAATTCTTGGTACATCTTTTGGGGTGTTTGTATCTGTGTGATCAAGGTACGTAGACGTGTAATGTAAATATGAAAATTGAGGGATTTCTTAGAGACAGAAAGATTATAATTCCAGTTTCTCCCCAAATCCTCCCCAGGGATTTTCTAAAAGTTCTATTGATAAACACACTTGCACAAACATATGCTAGGCACACATACAAACTATAAACATTAGTGAAAAACACAATATGGCGTGTATCACAAGAACAGGACACAACCACCACCTTAAATAGGGGCAGTAATCCCTAGGGCTTCACCTTATCATTATTATTGGAATTAGAATATTTTGCAGTGCTTTCCTAGAGTGCCCTATCATAATCTTAACTCTCATGCCAATATGTTGAATAATATCTTTAAAAATTTGTTGAAAACAACGAGTTTTAAGAATGACTTGGAAGGAGTGGCCACTGCTCCTTGGAGAAGTTACAGGAGTAACTGAACACCAATGTTAAATTTTATTGATTTTTCTCATCTCCTGCTGATTGTTCTGTATGGAACACTTATCATTCTTACTAAATCACTTTCTTTTTCTGTTTTTTTTGAGACAGAGTCTTGCTCTGTCACCAGGCTGGAGTGCAGTGGCGTGATCTCGGCTCACCGCAACCTTTGCCTCGAGTCCAAGCCATTTTTCCTGCCTCAGTCTCCCTAGTGGCCAGGATTACAGATGTGCACCACACACCCGGCTAATTTTTGTATTTTTTATTAGAGACGGGGTTTCACCAGGTTGGCCACGCTAGTCTCAAACTACTGACCTCAAGTGATCCGCCCATCTCGGCCTCCTAAAGTGTTGGGATTACAGGTGTGAGCCGCCGCGCCCGGTCAATATCACTTTTTAGATAAGATTTATATATAAGTTTAAAAGCGTTTTGGTTTCCAAACTCACTAGCAATTCCCAGACTTCAAATTTGTCAACAAACACAATAATTTTCTGGATTCTCAGAGCCTCATATATATAATCCTCATAAGATAGTTTTAATAGTATTAATGAAGTCAAGGCCCTTAAGTTGTTTTTTTTCACCAGGGCCAATTTATTTTGCTTAGTTTCTGTCAAAGACCTCCAACCAGGCATCTTATGTGACAGCATGCTGTACGTTCCAAAGAAGCCTGGGTTAAAATCCAGAGGACTTACATCTATTGGAAACTATACATCAAATCCATGTCTCAGAAACAATGTCATTTTCAAATCCCAAGTATAGTATATTCTTTGCATGCACGGTACTTCTGATTTTGTGAGAAATCATTGCTATATCAGCTCCCTAGAAAAGTGCAACTTACTTTGGCAGTATTTTTTTTTCTTTGTATAGTGAAAAGCGATTTCCCCAACCCTCCCATCTTGGCCCTTGTAAGAAATCCTTTTTAGGAATCTATCCTGGGCTTCCTGCTGGACTTCAGCCTCATTTTTTTCTCCAATGCCTGAGTACTGGACCAATATTTGGTAAGAATTTGGCTCTGGGGAGTGCTATGTTGAGTGACAAACGGCTGAGGACGAAGGTTTTATTGAAGCATTTGAATCACACTTAATTTTCCGTGTTACTCTATTGTTCCTTCTACTACCCAGGATATTGAATTCTGTGGACTCCGGTTGGGTCATTGGTACTTCAGACGTTCAGAAATAAGAAACATAATCTGCTTTTTCCGGCAGGATAATAAATCTCAT
The DNA here is from genome assembly GCF_002776525.5 of Piliocolobus tephrosceles. NCBI lineage: Eukaryota > Metazoa > Chordata > Mammalia > Primates > Cercopithecidae > Piliocolobus > Piliocolobus tephrosceles. The sequence goes on along the minus strand of NC_045435.1, from coordinate 31,267,893 downwards.
TTATATTGAGGGAGGCTTAGTCCAAACTGTTTTACATAGTATTTTCCTAAATCTTCAGCATGAACAAATTCTTCCTTGAGCCCTAGCACTGTTCAGGCGGCCCCTGGGGACCCGGTCTGGTAACCTGCGCCCCATTCCGCGGGAATCAGGCGTGACCCGGTGCGGCCTTGCGCGCCGCCGCCAGCCAGACCCTCCCTCCGGCTTTCCCACCCACCGCCCGAGATCCAGCCTCCATCCCGCTGCCACAGCCGTCCACAACAGCGACACCCCCTCTCCGCTCCCGCGGCTCCCCCTGCGCGGCTCGCCGCGCCAGACAGCGGGTAACCGCCGCCTCCGCTGGGGCATCCCGGCTCCATAGGCCCGGCGCGCTCCAGACACCTGCCTCCCACTGGCCACCGCCGCTGCCCCTCACCCCGCAGCCCTCTCGGCAATTGGCCCCGGGCCGCCGCTCGTCATCCTCAGCCTTCTCCTAGAGTACCGCCTCCATCGCCGGGTCATTTAAGTTTATCACAAATAAATAAATAAAGGAGGAAATAGAAATGCGTAGAAAGTAAAAGCAGTAGGGGGGTACGGGGGTGGGGGCGTGGAGGAAAAAGGAGGGAGGAGCGGAGGAGTAAGCAACCGAACATGATTGCGCCTGTGTCGACCAATCACGGCTCACTCCAGTCCGGTCTGACGGGCTCCCTGAACCAATAGCCTTCCACCTCCCGGATCATTGAACAACGAGAAACGATTGACCTCCTCAGAGTGGGTGAAGGTGCGGCGGGGGGAAGGGGCATGGGGGTGGGCGAAGTGAAAGGACCGTCGACCAATCGCCTGTTAATACTGCTCTGAGCGAAGTTTCCGCGTCCCAATGGATGTTTGCGATAGCGGATTGGGCCTCTTTTCGCCCAATCGAAGGTGACAGAGATGAGGGAAGAGGAAGAAAGGGGCGGGGACGGGGGGCGGAGGGAAGAAGGAAGAGTGTATTTTGTTTATGGGCGGCAACCTCACGAGGGGCGTCCCATTCTCATTGGCTCACTGAAGCCAAGAGTGGCGTGAGAGCAATCCTATAGCGGGGAGCGATAGAGGGTTCGCGGAGTGAGGCGTCCAATGTATGCCTTCTGCTGAAGAAGTAGGGGCGGGGGGAAGTTTAGGAGTTGAGGAAAGAAGATTAAAGAGCGCGAGGAGGTAACGCCAAAAACTCTAATTTGTTGTGGGGCGGGCGGGCGGGAGGGAGGAGTGTGTGCGTGCGGAGGGGGATGAGGCGTCTGCGAGGCGCCTGGAGTGGGGGGCGGCGGGACTGGGAAGGAGGGGAGCGGGGTGGGGTTGGGGGAGCGAGTTACAGAGCGGCGAGCCAGCGGGCCCTGAGCTGGCCGAGAGCGCGCGCCCTCGCGCCCCGCCCCGCCCGCGCCCCCTCCCCCGGCGCCCCTCCTAGCACCCGGCGGCTGCCTCGCCCGACCCGGCGGGGAGGCGGGAGGGAGGCGCGGGAGGGTCGGCGGGTGGCGGGGCGGGCGGGACGTCCCGCAGCTGGAAACGTGTCTTCTGCCTTCTTCTCTCTACTCCCTGCGCCTGGAGCCGCTGCTTCCAAGAAGAGGAGCTGAGGGGGACTAGCCGGGGCTCAGGAGCTGCTAGAGGCGCCCGCTTGTCTTCTGCCCCCTCCCTCCTCGCCCTCCCCTGCTTGCCGTGGCTCTCGCGGTCTCTGGAGCGTCTTCAGAGAACTGGGGGGCAGGAGGTGTCCTGGCCCCACAGCCGCTGGATGCCTCTCCAGACGCCGGAGCTCCCGGCCCCTGCCTGCTTCGCTTCTACGACTAGAGAGGAGGGGGCTTGGGAAGGGAAGACACACCTTTCCTTCTTTCTCTTTTCCTTCGGGCCACTTTGGAAACATTAAAACATGTTAACACTTTCTGATACCTGAGATAAAAATGGTTGGAAGGTTCTTGAAAGTTTAAAACGAATGCCGTCTCTCGTACATTTTTTAATGCATTCCTGTCTGTGTGGCTTTTGGGTCCTCCCCCTATCCCCGCCCCCAGCTGTTATTCTTTTTAAGGATGCTGAAGAGGCATGAGGCAGGGATTTTCTAAAAGTTCTATTGATAAACACAGTTGCAGAAACATATGCTAAGCACACAAACTATAAACATTAGCGAAAAACACAATATGGCGTACAGCTATGCTACCTAGCGCGGTAATCCTCTGATCTCTCACTCCGAACCGGGTTGAATGAGGTCAGTAGCAGGATGACAGCTCTCCAATAAAAATCTGAATGAATCAGGAAGTAGTTTGGAAGCTTGCGGGTGTAGTACTGTCCTTAGAATCAGCATTGGCCAAACCTAAGTTGAACATGTTACCTTTCTAGACATGTGAAAATCTTCTCCACTGTTTTTTCTATTAAAAGTACCAAAATGGTGCTAAAGTCAAGTTTTCTTACTGCGTGGCCGTGTATAAATTTCAGCAAAAAAAAATAGAGGCCGTTCACCCAGTGTTTTCAAGTGAACGCGATTCTGATGTTACTGTTGTAACTTGTTGCCATTGAAAGTTTTAAAACACAATCACCATTTTGTAAATAAATTATATAGCTAGAGACACCAAATTTAAGTGATAACCCGTCGTCCTTAAGTTTATAATGGTTTGTTTTCATTTCTGTTCCTGCTCCTAATCCCAAGTACCCTTTGCATCTTGTGGGAATATTTATATAGATCCCCCGCCACCCCAGTTACGTACAGACAGCCCTTCCTGTCCCTGGGTTCTACATCTGTGGATTTAACCAACTGTAGAGCAAAAATATTTTGGGTGTGGGGGAATATATGGAATAGAATATATATAGACGTTTTTTCTTGCCACAATTCCATAAACAATACAGTATAACAACGATTTATTAATACATAACATTTACTTGTGTTAGGTATTATAAGTAACCTAGAGATGATTTAAAGTATATGGGAGAATGTGCTTAGGTTAAATGCAAATACTACACGATTTTATGTAAGGGATTTGAGCATCTGTGGATTTTGGTTTCCTAGAGAGGTCCCAGAACCAATCTCCCATGGATACTGAGGGTCAGCTGTAAGTTTGCCTAGTCAAGATGTGGCTACTTTCTGCGTTTTTGCTTTAAAATGAAGAATCTGTATTTTTCTAGTGAAAGAAAAAAAATTTACATTGATTTTTCTGCCTTTGTTCTTTGTGATTCTTAGAATATAAACAAAGTTGTTGCACACATAGTGCATGGTGATATCCCTGTGCCATCATTCCGGTAGTCTCCTAGGAAAGCTTTTGGAATTGCCCTTGAAGAATTGCTGATGTAGCTGTTCAGTACTCAAGGCTTAATTTTCAAGATTGGGGTTGTGATTTTTATGGAGCTCAATTTTGGAGGGCCTTAGGTTTGGGGACACATGGTGTTGAAGTAAACAAGTGAGAAGAAGAAAAATGAGATTTCTAGAACTGTATTAGCTGCTCAGTGAGTTGGGCAATTGGATATTTTTGGTTTTATGATTTCAGATTTTATAAACCAGTGGAATACAGGCCTTGTGCATATGAAGATCAGGTGACAAGTTTGCTGGCTACCAGCCGCCACAGCAATATGTCCTTTCATGGTGAGGTCCTAATTTTAACAAGCCAGAGAAAGTATCAGATTAAAAATTGTCAAATTTATCCATTTCCAGGAAGAAGTCTTTATGCTTACCCAGCTAGACCCGTGTTTTAAGATTACTACAAAACCAAGAAAATGCACATATAGGTCGTGTACATTGACTAGCTACTAAAATAAAATATGAGATTAAATGGAATACTAGAGGAAAGAGAAACTTTCATGTGTGGGTTATAATTGGGGAAGGGGGTGTTTAGAACTACCAGTTAATGTCATGCCAGTTTCTTATAAAGTTAGATCAGAAAGTTTTTGAGACCCGCAAATATCTAATTTCTCTTGTTGTCCTGTTAATAAGAATTTGACTACTTGGTATAGGAAGAAAACCTAAGGAAAAAATATTTTAAGTGCATTATTTTTGTTTCATTAGCGAAAGTCTTCAAAAGACTTTTCAGACAAATTGGACTTTCTAGTAAAAAGGCTAGTCTGAATAACTAGGTAAATTGGACTTTCTAGAAAAAAAGGCCAGTCTGAATAATTAGGTCATTTTAGAAGGGCAATAAAAGCTACAACTAAGTTCCTGCAATCTATAATTTCTAAAATAATTACATATTATTCTGAATAACTTCAGAGAGTTAGTGGCAAGCAGAGACTTCTTTAAAACATTTGGAATACAGAAGTAGAGATTGATGTGCTTTGCTTTAGTCTCTGAAATAATCATATTTTTCTGAAATGGATGGTTAAATTTATCATATTGTTCTACACACTTGGAGTATAATAATGAACAAGAGGGAAAATTGCCTGCCCTTGTGGAGCTTATGTTCTAATGTCACATATACTTTGTTCATTTTAGATTGTTAGGGGAGGAGATTTTTGAATGAAACTTAAAACCTAGCTGCTTTCTTATTTTAGGAACTGCAATTTGAGAGAGCTTACAGAAGTTTGAGAGGGAGGAAGGTGTTTACCAGTTGGCAGTGATAGGAAAGGAAGATTAATTTATTTCTTATTTGTACTTTTTGTTACTGTCATGAAACTCTCTCCATATATTTCAGTTGGTAATTTTAACAGATAGGGATTTTTTTTTCATGATTTCAATAATGTCTTTGAAATAAATAAAATGTTGCTTTATATTAAAAAAATCTTGTGTCTTGAAATTTACTATAAAATTTCTACATAGTATTACCTTGTTAGCAAAGTGTGGTAAAACAAAAGCTAGAATATCTTGTTAATTTTTGGTTAGGATTTATTTTTGGGAAGATATCTGAAAAATCTTTTTCAGTTCTGGATTTCTTTTTAGTTTTTTGAGATGGGAATCTCCTTTTATTGCCCAGGCTGTACTTTAACTCCTGGGCTCAAGTGATCCACTCTCCTGCCTCAGCCTCCCGGTAGCTGGGACTACAGGTGCATGCCACCATGCCTAGTTTCAGTTGTGATTTTATCAAGAGAAGGTGAAAATTTGTTGTAATTAGTTTATAGGCGACGTTAAAGAAAAGAAGAGAGACCTGCAAAAAATGCTTTGTTATTTAAACCATTTTTTCAAAAGCATTTGATTGGCACTTTTCTGCTTTAATAGACTTATTTGCAACGCAAGAGGAACATTACAGAAGATTTTAGCAATACTTTAATCATTTAGTCTGTAGGTGTAAAAATCCTGGGTTTCTAACAGAAGGAAAGTTGGTACCTGGTTAAATGAGTATATGATTTAATGCTGAGTTTGTGACTTCAAGTAGTGGGTGTCTCACCTTTCCAAAACCTGGTTCACAGTTCTCAAATAACAGTTCTTCTTTTTAATTTTTTTTCCCCTCTGTCATGGTGAGTCTTACTTTGTTAGCCAAATACAAGTTTACTTCTTAAGTGGGATAACTTTTTTTTTAATACAATTCTCCCTCCCCCAGTCCTCCCATCCTCTGCTGAGGGTTTATCACGCTATACCTACATTAGATCTCTATCTATGCTAATGTGGAACATAATCAGGCTCTTCCAGAAAGGGTACATATTAATACACTTTAGAGCAGTTTGTGATTGCCTCTGGCTATTTGTATACAGACTTACCAGCATCTGAAAGCTATAAATAGGAAGATTTAGGAGGAAACAGACTTTATAACTAATGGAATACATTGTTTCAGTTGAATTTTTTGTTGTTGTTGTTGTTGTTGGAGTCTTGCTTTGTCACCAGGCTGGAGTGCAGTGGCACAATCTTGGCTCACTGCAGCCTCCACCTCCTAGATTCAAGCAATTCTCCTGCCTTAGCCTCCTGAGTAGCTGGGACTACAGGCACGCGCAGCCGCACCCTGCTAATTTTTTTTTGTATTTTTAGTAGAGATGGGATTTCACCATGTTGGCCAGGATGGTCTTGATTTCCTGACCTCGTGATCTGCCCGCTTTGGCCTTCCAAAGAGCTGGGATTACAGGCGTGAGCCCCGGCGCCTAACCTCAGTTGAATTTTTTTAGAGAGCCAAATGGAAGAATGGCGAATAGAATGTTAAAAAGTAAGACTGTTTCCTGTTTTCTGGCAAGGATGGTTGATCAATGTGTGTTTGCATGTGTGTGAGTATATATTTATAAATGAGCAGTTTTTGAATAAAGATATATCAATACTGGATAAATAATTTCAGTCCTGCCTTGCGGTCCTTGACATGGAGTGTATTCAGGGTTCCCTGGTGATTTTGTTTAAGGCACTTTGTTACTAAAACTTTACTGTGGATAGCATAGAAACACAAGCTAATTAAATTTCTATAAATTTTATAATATTTTTGGGATGAAATGTTATTTTGGAAGTATTTTTTTTAACCATGATTACCAGCCAACCTGTAAAATGAATGAAATCTGAAGTGCAGAGTTCATAGAACCTTACATCCACCTAAGATAGTTGAGTTTCAAGAAGGTATTCATAACGGCAGAAGGTGAAATCTTGACATCTGTCAAATTTTTATAGTAATAAAGTAAACATGACTAAGTTTATTAATATTCATATTTGTAAGGTAAGTCTAAGCAAGTGTACAGTGCATTTTAAGTCAAAATTTGGGGTGTTATTGGCTAGACACAGTCATTTCTTTGCCAGCGATACTAGGCTGTGTGAAGGCTAACCATCTGTCAAGTGATAGAGACAAAGAAAGGTTTTAATATACTAGTCTAAAATTTCCACAAACTTGTTTTGAATTGTATTGTCATTTTCTTTTGGCCTTCATACTCTGTGTTGAATATGCACTGGGTCAGTCACCTTACTTTGTTTTATGAACAAACTATTCAAGGTCCAGATAAGGTTATTGTCACAGCTGATGTGATCTAGAGGCAAGATAAAATAAGTTTTGATTTTGCTTTCATATAATCAAAAACTCACAGTGGGCCACCCACTAGTAGTTACACAAATGGTTTCAAGTGTACTTGTTTTCACCCACCCATTCTAAATTTTGGGTGTCTTAATTATTTTGCTTTATATATTCAAGCCTTGTATTTCAAACCCATTCCTGAGCTGTTTGGGGGAAGAAAAAGTAGCAACAGGAATCCAGATTGCCTGTTTTAGGTACAATATGGTGTGATGTGAAATTGAAACAGCAGATTGGTGAGAAACTTTAGTTTCAAACAAATATAAACTAGTTTGTTTAGTGAAGTCATACACAAAACAGTAGTCTCTATTGACAGGGCAATGTTTTTTTCAGTGAATCCCATATCATGAGGTCAATTTTGTTCTTTGGGCCAACAGTCTATTTTCAAGGTGTCATATAAGAAAAAGAAGCGCTAAATACTGCTGATTGTAATGATATACTTACATATGGCAGCCCAAGAAATTATTTATAGCAGTGCTAATTATATCAATAAAAATAGCAGTATTAATACTGTGTCAAAATCCATTCTTGACAGTATGAGGTAAACAGAACTATAGTCAAACAAAGCAGCCAGCCTGTCTTTACTGTCAGCTCGTGGATATGCACTTTAAGATAAATATACACACAGTTTAGAGAGTTGAGTGTACCAATTTAATCTCTTTTCAATTACTTTTGACTTTTAAAAAGGTGTTCTAATTCAACATAATATTAAAAAGATTTTGATTTTTAGTTTTGAAACTCTTGGTACCCATTTTCTTACTGTCACTAGTAAGTTTGTAGAAATTTATTTGTATTTCACTGCTTTATAAATTATCCAAAATTCATTTTAGTGTGCCCTCATTTTGGAACACAGATTATCATTGCAAAAGGAAACTATTAATAGAACAATCTCTAGCAATATACAAAACAAAACAAAACAAAAGACCCCTACCACCACCACACACACATACACACTCTCTCTCACTCACACACATTTTCAATAAATCTCTGGCTTCCTTTAGACATAAGAAAATGTTTGAAATACAAGGCTTGAATATATAAAGCCTTTTCCATGGTTTTGATTTAAGATAAAGCATAAATTTTGTTTGTAGTTTTCATTACTTCTAACCAGTTTTTACAATTTTATGATATTTTAAATGTGTTGTCTTAGGAATATAAAATTAAGTAAGTAGAAGTAATTACATCCAAAGATTTTTAACTTGGGGACAATATCTACCTTTTCAATCTCTCATATATTAAATTTAACTCTTACTTTATTATACATTGTCAAAAATCTCAGATGTGGAGTTAGTAGAGGTTGTTCTAGGTCTACTGCTGCCGGTAATTAGTTATATGATCTATGGCATGTTGCATAATCTATGTGGATCTCCACCTTAGCATCTTAGAGTTTTCATTTTTAGGGTCATTTTCAGTTCTAATAATCTGACTTTGTTTCCTTCAACAATTGAATTATTATTTTAGCTTCTGGTAATGTCACTGAAACTGATGCTTAGGACACCTAGAAAGAGTATATGTAAAATACCTGACTTTGCTTTCCGCTTTTAGTCTTTCATAAAAGTTTAATTTTAATGATACTTGCTTTCTAACATAGCACACTAGTAAGGTATAGATATATGATACCAAGTACTTACAATCTTTCATAGTGGGTAAGTATAATAAATCTATTAGTTTACATAAATACTTTGCCAACTCATCTTAACTCAGAAAGGTATATTGGTAATAGAATTTGTAAACCTGACTCTGCATTTCATGCAGCATAAAGTTGTTAAATTGAGGATGCAGGTAACAACAGAATGAATCAACTCACATTTTCTATTTCTATAAAATCTATAGATAGATAGATACATTTATTCAAAGATAAAAGATAAATTTGGTTTTGTGATTCTCTTCTCTAAGCAAAAAATAGGTATACCTTGAGTAATCAGGAACCACTCATGCAGATCTTATAAAATTGGTAATTTTTAACTACTGCATTTAGTTTTTGATCCTATATTATATCCGTGCACAGATAGATTTACATAGGAAGGAAGATAAGATAGGCAAAGAAATTTGACTATTTTGATGTTTCACAGCGGAAATAATCTGTTAGAAAATACTTTGCAAATATTGTCCTGTTATCTATGGAAAGAAACAACTGTATACAATTTATATGTGCCTACTTGATCTTTAGTGATAACCTCAAAGTTCCAATTTTAAATTTCACTCTCAGTTTCTGTTTAATTGACTCATCCTTTTTGCTAGTATGAATGGTAGTGAGAGGCTTAAAGCTATCTAACATTACCTATTCACAGATGGAAACAACAGTTTGTAGGAAGCTATGCTGTCCTATATCCTCTCATTTCTTCATATCTACCCACAGCTCCAGATGTTCTTGGTACTGATCATATAATATTTTCTAAATCACCTCCTAGCCAAAATATACTCTCTAATTTGTTAGATAATGCTATTTTAGCTTACTAAACATCTAGCCAATCAGGAGAAATTGTAAGAAGAATTTTAGATAAATTGTTGGACACAAAAGGTGGAATGAATGCTTCAATGCATGCAAATAATGGAAAAGATATTCTAAATGTGCTTAAGGGAAGCTGGTTTTAGTGTTAACTGAAACCCAGTATACACATTGAAGAATCACTGTAACTTTTCTAGAGCCATCAGTACCAAAAAGACTAGCAAAATTATTAGTAGGAAGCACAGTGAAAATTAAATGCATTCTATCCTTGTATTAAACAGTAATACTAATTATACCACAAATATTAGCCAACATTTACTGAGATCTTACTTTGTTGCAGTCATTGGTTATATCTGCATTTTTTCAGTTAATTCCACAATCCCATGAAACATGTACCTTTATTATCCCAATTTTAAAGCTATGCGAAGGCCCCGAAAGGGTAAGTATCTTGTTCAAAGTCACACAGCTAAGTATAAAACACATGGGAAATTAAACTCAAGTACAGCTCTGGAGAACCTAAGCTCTTAATCACCACCGCATCAGACTTCTATTCTGGGACCATTTTAACTCAGTGCCTGCCCAGATTAATAATGGCAATTTTATTTCAGAAAGGCATAGATTTGGAGAAGGTTCTAGAGAAGGGTACAAGGTGAAAGAGTTGTAAGTAGGAACAATGGTTGCTATGATAGAGTCTTTTTAAAATATAACTCTTCAATCTAGAATTAAAAATGATGATAGAGAATTTGTATAAAGGTTGTGCAGTGAATGAACTTTAACTGCTGCCTGATTTAGTTCTGTTTGCAACAGTGGAGCTGGGTACCATATTAAAGCAGGCCTTGGAAATCATGGGTAGGAGCAGGACAAAGGAAGCATTACTGGAAATTCTGGGAAGGTAGAGGTCAAAAAGGAAAACTAAATTAAACCCAACTGAATAACCGAAAACCAGGTATCATACAGAAATAGGGGTGAGAGAGACCAGAAACAATATATTCAAAGGGTAGCAGATCCTATGACTTTGGAAGGCTTTTGTGTTTGTTCTTTGTGCCCTGAACATTTGTTTCAGAAACCAATAGCTGGCTTAAATATGGGTCACTGAGAGTTTGGAATACAAAGACTGCTATGCTTTAGGCACAAAAACACGATCATCAGTCCTAACCTAGAATTAGGCAGTAAGTTTATTTAAGTGCATGACAAAGATATGCAATTTAGCACAGTCTATGTGGTAAGCCATTTATTGAATGCCTACTGTGTGCCACCCAATTTGGAAATCACTGTTCTAGGAGCATTTATAATCTACATCGTTGTTTGCTGTCCAATTTTCAAAAACAAGAAAACATCTGTTAACTTTCTTGAGGATGTGATGGATATGAGGCGTAAAATATTATATAACCTTAATTTTGTTTTATTTATTATGGAATTTAGCCTTTGTCTCCTCCCCATATTCATGGAATTTTAAAACAGCCTCTACTATGCTTTGAATGGAATACAGTCTAGACTTTTATTAAGTACTTTAACTTTTCCTTGATTTGTCACTGTACTGAAAGAAAGATTTAATTTTATCTGATAGTATAAATGCATTTCTATCAGAGTAGTAGTCTCAAATCAGTTCAGGTAAAATCAATGTACATGACTTTGGATTATATTTAGTATAGTCAGCATGCATGGATTAAAAGGAATTATAGTACCTTTAAAGTAAATTTTTATTTCAAATAATTTAAATGACCTCCAACCAAGTATGTGTGTCATGTATACATACATATTCATATACCCTTTGTATACAAGGTATTAAAAACTTAAAAAGTTTTCAAAAAATAATGTTCATTGTTAAGCTGTATTACGTATATGAGCTGTATCATCTGAATGCAGTCAAAGAATAGTGAAATTGCTATCCATCCCTTATGTGTCTTTACTGTTCTTCATGAGAATATCTGATATTTTCTTTATTCTCTTATTTCTAGTACATTAAGAAGTATAGTATAATGATTATTTTATATAATTCAAATGGATACATCACTGAAAAACGTATTTTAAAGTTAGAAAAATTATCAACATACAGTTTGTGCATGGCACCTTTCTCCTCAAGTTCATCATCAGTGGTATTCTATTGTTCTTGTAATTTTGATAGCCTGTGGTACCCAGTGTTCTTAACAGCTATGTTGTTTGTATCTCACTGTCCTTTTTACATCTGACCCTCAGAGAAATACCTTTGAACACTCATGCTTTTAATAATCTTTATTGTTTTAGAAAGGGGTTGAGAACAAGGCAATACTATGTTAAAGGGGTATGCTATGAAAAGCAGTATGGGAAAAATGAACAAAATTCTAGGCTCTTCTGATTCAAATATTCTACATTACAGTCTCAACATTTGTTGTTAAGTGAATTACCAAAGTGTATAAGAGCCAAAAATAAATGGTGGTTTCTGTCCTTTGGGGTATGCATAACTCTGTTTCTGTCTTATGTGTGTAATGCTGAGTTTTATTATGCAAAAATGGGCACATCTGGTGTAAAGTGAATTTGATTCAGTGTGATGTTTTATATGCAGTTTAACTTATAACTTAAATTCTTTGATCTTCATCACTTAGGAAAGGTAACATTTAGAATTCTAGTGCACTTAACTGCAGTTCCTTAATGACAGGTACTATGCTTTATTTATCTTTATAGCCTTAGTGCTTAGCCTAATATCTGGCACACAGGAGGGATTCAATAAATTGTGGATCAGGCTTTTTTGAACTTATCCTAGGAAAATTATTTTTTCCTTACTAGGCTATCCATTTACTTATTGGAGTTTAAATTTAGCATTGTTAAAATTGTTATTACCTATTATAGACTTTCCTTGTACTTTTCCAAGACCCAATGTGTTTGTACATGCTCACAGTTTTCTATCCTTTTAGGTACTTAATGAAATTCTATCATGGCAGAAGTTCCAATACAATTACATTTACTGGGATTCAGAAAAGAAATATGTCAGGTATCTCCCATCAGTGGTAAAGCAAATCTGCTACAATCAATTCAGGATATTGTGTTGAATAGAGTACACAGAATTATATTATCTGCTGATTTAAGGATGAAACCCATATTTCATATCCTATATGATTCCTATCTGGATAGGGGGACAAACAAAGCACAGTATGCTTTGTAATTCATAGATTGCAATTGAGATTTTGAACTTTTTATATGAGCTTTCTAATTCTTAAGGAATTTTCATAAAATTTCACACAATTAAAAAATAGTTTTAATTATTTTACTTAATATTCTGAGTTATTTAGAAGTCTCATCCAGTTAAACCCTGTAATATTAGTGATAATATAATATAATTACTTAGCTCTTCTAGAAAGCAAAAAAGGTAATTGGGTTGTGAACAATACAGAGGGTAACATCATATAAACCATATGTGGGACACATGTAATTCCTGTATAAATAACTGACATACTTTTTCGTATTTATAAAACTTGTTAGACATTGGGAAACTTGATTGGCTAAAGTCATAATTTGTCTTTCTAACTGAAACTACAGCAAATTGATTTGAAGTTGTTTTCAAAACAAAAGATAATAAAGTCCTGGAATAATTAAAACTGGGATTGCATTAAAGCTTACTTAAAGTGATTAATAGCTGGAGTGTATTTCATGATCTCTATCTAAGAGCATGCAGAAGAACATATTGTCATTTTATATATTCAGGAATATGCTTTCTGAGGAAACTATTGATTCTTAGGAATAAGTATAATGCAGTCCAGACATACCTCACACCCACATACCCCACTCCACTCCAGGCTTTTTTAAAAATTAAAGACTTTGAAAACAAAGTAGCTATATATGGTTATCTTCTTCCAATTCCAAGCTGCCTGCCTTTCTGAAGCAAATGGCTGCTGTGACCCAAAAACAATTGCCCTGACACCTTGGACAGAGAAACACTGCTTTGAAACTTTCCTGCCTTCAGTTGGGCAAGCAACTGGAGAATGGTACTGGAGTCCATCGGTAAATATGAGAAAGCAACAGATATTGGGAGGAAGAACTTGGGCTTTAGAGGTTTGTGAACTCCTGTAAGAGAAGATCAGTATTTACCCATTTTAAGTACCAAAGTGTCTCCAATTAGCTAAAAAGCTAAAGTAGCTGAATGTCCTGGTGGAGTCCTCTCTGTCTTTTGAGGCTAAAAAGAAATAGAGATAGGACAACAGAGCTCTTTCTCCATGTGCCTTTGCAGGGAACTGACAGGCTGTTTACATTTGCTTTTCACCACCTGTGATATTTCTGCTATTTAGGATAATCTGGCAACCAAATCTGAGCTCCAGTGAGTTAGCGAAAAATAGCAATTCATTTAAGAAGAGCCATAGCAAGTGAGAGAGAAAGATCAGAGTACAAACTCCAGATAACTAGGACTACTGGCAACAACATGAAAACTGAATTTGAAAACAAAAATTGGGAGCACTTAAGGAAATTCGAAGAACAGAAAATAATTTCGGATATTAAATATGTCTCATTTGAACAACTCAGGATTTGTGGGAGAGCATAGTCACTGTTGAAACATGAGTTAGTGAATGAAAAGACCAAATGCAAGAAATGTATCCAAGCATATAAAAAAAACCCATGGTGAAATATTGAATAAAAAAGATGAGATTTGGAGGATAGATCTAGACATCAAAATGTGAATAATAGGAATTACAGTGGGAAAAATTAGTATAGATAATGAAGAGGTAAAATTTTGTTTATTTATTTATTTTTGAGACGGAGTCTCGCTCTGTCACCCAGGCTGGAGTGCAGTGACATGATCTCAGCTCACTGCAACCTCGGCCTTCCAGTTTCAAGCTGTTCTCCTACTTCAGCTTCCCGAGTAGCTGAGACTACAGGTGCGTGCCACCATGCTTGGCTTTTTGTATTTTCAGTGGAGATGGGTTTCACCGTGTTAGCCAGGATGGTCTCAATATCCTGACCTTGTGAACTGCCCGCCTTGGCCTCCTGAAGTAAAAATTTTTACAAACTAGCAAAATTTATCAGACATTAAGAAAGATTGGAGTCTGTGGATTAAAGGGTTTACTGATTTATTGTCTTGATAGAAAGAAAAGACACATTTAAGTATATTCTAATAAAAGTTCTGAAATCTAAAAATTGAGACAAAAGTAGAAAAAAGAAATTCCTATAAAGGGGAAAATATCAAAGTATCATAAGGACTTCATATTTACATATCTGTAACACTGGAAGTTACAAGATAGTGGAATGATATTTGTAGACTGCTGAAAGAAAATGACTATAATTCAAGAATCTGCATGCCCAGAAAGTTATTTGCAAGCCAAGGTGAGAAAGAAATACATTTAAGAATATGCAATAATTCATTGTATGTAGTGATTATATCCCCTCTGAGAAAATGCCAGTCTGGATTATAAGCAAACAACAAATGAACTAGAACAAAGACTTTAGATGAGGAAGATGAAGAGGAAAGAAAATAGTAGGAATAATGAGCATTTATATACAATTGTGTGTGTGTATATTAATTTTATCTAACAGAGATAAGTGGCTAGCAATGTGAAATACATTAGGTAATTTGAGGCTCTTGAAATAAAAGGATATTTCTTTAGGAAACTTTAAAATGTACTAAGCTGTCTCTTCGGAACACGGGAGATAGAGAAGGTGGGCAGCTGGAAAGTAAAAGAGGAGGAAAATGGTTGGTGGGAGATGAGAGGAAAGGAGGAAGAGGAGGGAGGGAAGTGAATATATTCTAAAGATCTCATTTATTTAAGAAAAGGGGAAAGGGAATAGAATCTCTTGGTGGTGGAGGGGAAGTGTCTTTTACATATATTAATCTGTTTATTAGAGTGCAGAAAGGGAAGATAATCTTTAATGCAATGAAATAGCACGTAGAACTTACATATTAACAAGGAAACAATAGAATGCATAGCCACTTGATGAAACAAAATAGAGAAGGGAATGAGGAAACAATAATATAAAATAAGAATATAAAGTAACTGAAAAATATACCATTAAGCACATCAATTACTACATTGAGTGTATATGGACTAAAGTCTCCCATTAAAAGACAGTTAATATCAGACTACACTAAAAAACATAAGCCAGCTAAATTATATTACTAGAAAAATAAGACCAAGTTATGAAGAAGAGTTATTTGTAAAATGAGGGGCATGAAGATATCAGGCAAATGCAAACAAAAGAAAAATAGCAAAATATGAATGACAACATTTATTAAATAAGATAGAATTTAAGGTTAAAAGTATTAGAAAGAAGGGATACTATAATAAAAGGCACAGTTTATGAATAAAATAACCACATAAAATCTGTATATGGCAGGTGTATTTATAGTAATTACATAGAGTACAAATTATTGGAAAGGTCTAGACAGTTCTGTTACACACAAACAATAAGATAAATGGAGTAATTCATAAACTTGATTTGATATACATGTAGAATCTGACATTCTTTAAATATTTTGAACATCTCTGCACTTGGCTGCTAAGAAAACTGAGTTTTAGAGAGCAGAGATTTTGCAGGCACTTTCTATGACTACAAACTAACATATATCACATTTTAACAGTTTTTCTAAAAGGTTAAAAAAACTACATAGAAATTGAAACATTCCTAGATATCTTTTGAATAAAGAGGAAATCACCTAGAAGGCAATGAAAAGGAAAATATTTTCTGTAAAAGCCAATGAAAACTAGCTAAAACAGTGGTCAGAGGAAAACTGATAGCCTTAAAGGCCTTTGTTATTAAGGAAGATAGAAAATGAAGATAACCTAATGTTAAGAAGTTAGTATAAAGAATAATACAAGATAGAAGATGAGGGGATTGTTAGAAAGATGGAAGTAATGAAATAGAAAAACCATATAGTAAAACCCAAAAGAACCCAAAGAACCCAAAAAGGCTGGTTCTTTGGAAAGATCAATGTGATACATAAACTCCTTGTGAAGATGATAAAGCAAAAAATAAAATGAGCCTATCAATTCCACTCTGAGGTATATACTCAATATATATACTCAAGAGAACTGATAGCATATGTTCACATAAAATTTATACTCAAATATTCATGGCAGCATTATTCATAGTAGCCAAAAAGCAGAAGCAACTCACATCCATTAACTGCTGAATGAATGAATAAAAATTATTCATCTATGATATATCTATACAATATATTAGCCTTAAAAAATAATGAAGTACTGATACATACTGTAACATGGATGAACCTTGAAAACATGCTGAGTGAAAGAGGATGCACTCAAAAGGCTACATATTATGTGATTTCATTTATATGCAGTGTCCAGAGTAGGCATATAGGTGGAACCAGAAAGGAGATTAGTGGTTGCCAGGGGCTGGGAGAAGGAAAAATGGGGAATGACTGCTTAATGGATATAGGATTTCCTTTTGGAGTGATGAGAATGTTCTGGAGGTAGTTGGTGATATTTATACAACCTTGTGAATGCCACTGAATTATATACTTTAATACAGTTAAAATGGTGAGTTTATGTTATATGAATTTTAATTCAATAATAAAACTTTAGGAAAAAGAATGACAAAAGTAGATAATTAGAAATGAAAAAGAAAAAACTGGAGGATGAAAAGAGTGTTAAAATAAATAAGAATGTAGCTATGTGACAAATTTAAAACCCATGAGAAATAAAAGGTCTTTTAGTCAAATACAAATTATAAAAATTGACCTAAGAAGATGTAGAAAGCAGATACTACTTAGCGTAGAAAAGATTAGAAATTTGACCAAATGTTGTCACTTAAACATAAG
The DNA here is from genome assembly GCF_002776525.5 of Piliocolobus tephrosceles. Lineage (NCBI taxonomy): Eukaryota > Metazoa > Chordata > Mammalia > Primates > Cercopithecidae > Piliocolobus > Piliocolobus tephrosceles. The sequence goes on along the minus strand of NC_045435.1, from coordinate 31,250,816 downwards.
GAATACATAATTTTGATGTAAATTAAATCATTCTAGGCCATGGAAAAATATCAAAATATTCCATAATTTTATTTAATATCTAATTCTGTTAAAGATTATATAGTAAAAAATGTATAATTTCACTTATGAAACATTTAAAAATTCTAAGGAAAATATTAGCAAATATTAACAGTGAATCAAAATAACAACTCACTAGGAGCTATTTTAAAATATATTTTTAAGCAGGAATGTAAGCATGATTCAATAATAGGAAATATACCAATTTAATTTATTACATCATCAAAAGAGAAAAACCATGTTTATCTCAATAAATAACAAAAAGTATTCTCAATTTTGAGGTTTCTTTTTTTTTTTTGTCTTTTATTTTGAGACAGGGTCTCACTTTGTTGCCCAGGCTGGAGTGCAGTGACACGATCAGAGCTCACTGCAGCCTTGACCTCCTGGGTTCAAGTGATCCTGCCACCTCAGCCTCCAGTCAAAGTGCTAGGATTACAGGCATGAGTCACTGCACATGGCCAAATCTATTAAATCCTAAAAATATTTTAATTAACAACAGAAACTAGACGAGGAACCATCACAATTATTTAACATTATTTTAGAGGCTTTATCAGATACAGTAGGTAAATGATATAACATTAACATTTGTAGAGAAGACTGTGAAGTGTCTCTTGCTGATGATATATGATCTAAATGTTTTAGAAACTTGAATTTTAAAATCTAGAAAAATGAGTAAGAAAAATTGATAAGGTAGTTGGATAAAAGATAAGATGAAAACAACTCTACTCTGGAGGAATTTGGGCATCTCAGAGTTTTTTCCCAATGGGAAAATATTATTCCATTTTCCATAGAAACACAAATTACAAAATGCCTATTAAGTTTTTCAAGAAAGGTACAGGAACTGTATGAAAGCAAAGATATTAAAATGCATAAAACAGGATCTGATTCAGAGAACGACAAACTGGTTTAGGATGGGAAAACAATAACAAAAATATTCTTTCAACGTTAATAAATTATATAATGCAATTCCAATTAGAATCTTGGGGGATTTATTTTTCTTTTTTGAAGTCAACAGTGTTATTTTAAAACTACTTGGAAGATTAAATGATAACGAAAGGCAAGTAAATATGAAAAAGCAATGAGGAGGGACTTGCGTTACACATACTAGAACATATTACAAAGTCAGCTAATTAAAACAACATGGTGATGGCCTAGTCATACATAATAGATCAGTGGAAATGATTGGCACATTCTGAAAAAGATGACAACTTAGTTGGAAAATGATGGATTTTTAAAATTAATGGGACTGGCATAACTGATGATCTCCGTGTGAAAAAATGAAAGTATATTCCCATTTTCTACCTTAACAGTGAGGTTTTGCCTCTTAGCATTTAAAAGTTGTGTTAGTCTTACGGATTTAACATTTATTGCTAGTTGTAATATGGGGAAAAGCAACTTATTTGTTACTGGTGGAAATGTGATATATTCTACCTGTTATAAAATTCAGTCTTGTAAGACTAACAAAAACCTATTAAAATTATAATTTGCATATAGTTTGCAAATACTTTAATCTGGCAGTCTCATTTTGGAGAATATATTCCATAGAAATATAGGTAGCAATATTTTAAGAACATGTGTATTTTTTGGTTTCCAGGTTGTTGTAACTTTATTGTAGTGGTAAAACTGCAGAAAACAGTAATCCCATTAACAAGGTAATGCAAGTAAATAATGGAAACCCAACCATGGGATATTACGCTGTCATTAAATGATGTGAATTAAAGCTATCTCAGATCTTCTGGAAGAATTTTCAGGAGTTTTTTGTGAGTGAGAAGAGCAAGGTATAGAAAAGTGTCTATAATATTCAACCTTTAAAAAATAATGACAAAAATCCTTGACTATGTATATTTACAGGTAATACCTGCATATGTATACATCTACCTTATAGTAGGGTTATTTTTAAAGGAAGAATATAGCAGGATGCATACTAAGTTATAAAAATGGATAACTGAGAGGAGCAGATAGCCAAAAAACAAAGGAAAAGAAAAATTGTGCAAAAAACATGTTCAAAACCTCACTTACGTATTTTATTAAAATTAGGTATATTTGAATATATATGCATAAAGAAATTAAAATAATTGGCCGGGCATGGTGGCTCACTCCTGTAGTCCCAGCACTTTGGGAGGCCGAGGCAGGCGGATCACCTGAGGTCGGGAGTTCAAGACCAGCCTGACCAACATGGAGAAACACCGTGTCTACTAAAAATTCAAAATAAGCCGGTCATGGTGGTGCATGCCTGTAATCCCAGCTACTTGGGAGGCTGAGGCAGTAGAATCGCTTGAACCTGGGAGGCAGAGGTTGTGGTGAGCCGAGATGGCACCATTACACTCCAGCCTGGGCAACAAGAGCGAAACTGTCTCAAAAAACAAACAAAAAAAGAAATTAAAATAATTTAAAATATTATGGCTACTTCTGGTAGTAATTAGTTCATATTTCTGAATCTTGGCACCCAAGGAGGTTTTTTTCCTTTATATTTGCATTTTAGTTAAGTTAATTTTGGACCATGTGCTACCAGAATTTTCTACATGTTCTCTTAAATCTTTAGATACTCTTCTAGCATTTCAGGCCAAATAAACATCTATAAATGATTTGTAGTTTGTGATTAAATCAGACTCTATTGGTCATGCCCATATCAGAGCTGACGTGCAGTTGATATCCCTTGGTAAAACTTAGAGGTATGTTTCACTTTGTTCAGTGTTCAGTTTCTTTAGTTGGTACCTTTTGTGTCAGTTGTTCAATAATTTTAATATTACCCCTGTTGATGTCACAGATAAGTTAATAATACCAATTATGCATGAATTGAGTCCTTACATATATACGTTGATTGATAAATATTTGCTGATTTGACCTAATAGATTACAGGTACAATAATGATTTCAACAAAGTAACAGAATGCAGAAATGAAAGAATTTAAAGATATCAGATTAAAAAAACCCTAGAAGTCAGCATAGAATATGATTGTAGGCAAATCACTTGGCTTTTGTATCTCAGGATCTTTATCTTTAAAATAGGGACATTTTCCTCAGTTACACAATCTTTGTGAGAGTCAAGTAAAATAATAAATGTTGAAGTGCTTTAAAAAGCATGATGCGTTGTGGATACAATGATGATAATGAAAATCTGAAGTCATTTTTTTACACTTAGTGGACATTTATATATATATTTGAAGCTGCATGTGTGATATTAAGCCTTTTGATATGTCAGCAATAGAACATATTACTGATGAAGCTATATAAACCTCAGACAGATAAAACGGTGGAATGCATGGAAGGTGTGAATACATTTAATTGTTTAAAGTCTAAGATAAGTCTCTAAAATTTCTTCGATTATTTTTCTGGTCATTGAGGGGAGATTTTATTCAGGTACATCTCCTGATGATGTCTTATTCTAGTATAAAGATAGGAATATTTAGTGGGAAGTCTGGACCTTTGTCACATCTGGACATAGTAATAGTGCTGCATTATGTTTTGACTTATTGAATGGCCACAGACAGCTAAATACAGCTTTGTAACCTGTTGTTATATTTCATTGGAAATTATCTCCTTGTAATTTATAGCTGTAGTTAAAAGTGACTCTAGCATAAATGTTTTGAAATAGTAAAATCTTTATCATCTGTTAGTTACCAGACACCTAATTTGCCACTGGCCCATTTTTTGGTTGTGAGAGTGTTAGGAAATACCTGCATTAGTTGGTTGATAACACCACTATAAAAGGCTAAAAACTTAGACGTTCTTTTATAATAAGAAATGTAAGTGTCATCTTAATACACTGGAGTCTGTACTGTACTGTACTATTAAAGATACCTAGATTCTGGTTTGGAGAAAATTGAATGGATGAATGTGTCTAAGTCTAAATATATGATACCGGACTCTTTTTCCAAAGTATGTCTCCATTTTGAAATTTTCCTTCCCTAATCATTTGACTAAAATACGTTTAGTTTAATCTTCTTCAGTTTCTCTCTTCTTCCAGTAACGGACACGATGTTGTAAGAAAGCTGAAAGATAGATCTTTTTTTTTTTTTTTTTTTTTGAGACGGAGTTTCTCTCTGTCGCCCAGGCTGGCATGCAGTGCTGTGATCTCGGCTCACTGCAAGCTCTGCCTCCTGGGTCCACGCCGTTCTCCTGCCTCAGTCTCCCAAGTAGGTGGGACTACAGGCACCTGCCACCACGCTGGGCTAATTTTTTTGTTTTTAATAGAGATGGGGTTTCACCGTGTTAGCCAGGATGGTCTCGATCTCCTGACCTCGTGATCGGCCTGCCTGGGCCTCCCAAAGTGCTGGGATTACAGGCGTGAGCCACCATGCCCTGCCAAAGGTAAATCTTAAAAGGGACAACAATCTTTGCCCTTTCCTTCCTTTCCTTCCTCTCTCTCTCTCTCTTTCTCTCTCTCTCTCTCTCTCTCTCTCTGTTTTTGAGACATACTCTTGCACTGTCACCCACGCTGGAGCGCAGTGGCGTGATCTTCGTTCACTGCAACCTCTGCCTCCTGGGTTCAAGCATGTGCCACGACACCCAACTAATTTTTATGTTTTTAGTAGAGATGAGCTTTCACCATGTTGACCAGGCTGATCTCAAACTCCTGACCTCAGAACATACACCTGCTTCAGCCTCCCAAAGTACTGGGATTACAGGCGTGAGTCACCACATGCAGCAATCTTTGCTTTTCATTTCTGTAAATAGACTTTAGGCAAGGCTAGTAGAAACAACTACCCGAATTGATTCTCTTTGATATTATGTCTTTCACGTAATGAAACCATTGTAATAAATCAAACCCATTTTCACCTTCTACTTGTGTATTGATTATCTTTATTAAATGTGAAATTCATAGCAATTGAGATAGATATATTTTTAAATATATTTCTTCACTGTTTCTCAATAGCACTAATGTTAACTCGAGTAGTAGGACCTATTAATATATGTTGTGTGCATTCTTGGATTCATATGTCATTGCCAGTCATTTCTTAATTTGTTTTTTTCTCTCTGTTCAAGAAAATTTCTAACCACCAGTGATCACTGTCCCAATTGCTAGTTGCAGTTTTGTAAGATCATCAAGGAAATGGGAAACTAAAGTGATCTGTTTATTTTAATCCTCAAGAAACCAAACTCATCTTAATTCTTATTATTTCAGTTTCTTATAATTTAGGAAAGAAGTGTCTTTCTTTTCAACATAAACTCTGAATTCTAGTGTCTTCTATCAAGACCTGCTTCTCTTTGGAATAGACAGAAATCAAATAATTATTTCTTAGCATTGTAATAAACATTCCAAAATATGATACCTACTATCTTATTCAGTGGTCAGTTGAGTTTATTTGATTTCTCTTTCAAGTCTCTGAATTTCTTGAATCACTGATGCTCACTCTTAAAACAATGGAGGTGGTTTTGCTTTTTTCTGTTCCTTTTTAAAATTTATTTATTTTTATTTTATTATTTTTTGAGACAGAGTTTTGCTTTATTGCCCAGGCTGGAGTGCAGTGGCATGATCTCAGCTTACTGCAATCCCTGCCTTCCAGGTTCAAGTGATTTTTGTGCCTCAGCCTCCCCAGTAGCTGAGATTATAGGCATGTGCCATCATGCCTGGCTACTTTGTGTATTTTTAGTAGAGACATGGTTTCCTCATGTTGGCCAGGATGTTCTCGAACTCTTAACCTCAAGTGATCTGCCTGCCTCAGCCTCCCAAAGTGCTGATATTACAAATGTGAGCTACCACACCTGGCCTGTTCCTTTTTTAAAAGACTAAGATTTGAGTTGACCAAATAAAAATGCTTACTTGTTTAAACTTTTGCATTAACAAGGCTTGACGTTTATTGTTGCCTTGAATAGTCTCAATCTTTGTATCTTCCCCAGCACCTCATATTTGGAAATGACTAGATAGATAACATAGATTCCTTCGGACTGGCAGCATTCATATCACCTACAAACTCAAAATGCAGAATCTCAAACTCCATTGTATTCATTTTAACAAAACTCCAAGTCATTCGTATGTACAGAAAGTGTGAGAAGGTTTACTAAATCATTTATCATTTAAAAGAATTGGACTTTAAGCACACAGAATTGGTGAATCATAGCATAGTTCATAGTCATTTTTCCATGCATTCTCTTTTTTTCTTTCATTCATTCATTCATTATTTTAAATCAAAAGAAATACTTATGAGTCCAAGACCTAACCAAAGTATTAGAACATCAAAACTCACATTTCCTACTTACACCTATATTCCCTCGACCAGAGGTAACCACTATCCTGAAATTTGTGCTTATTGTTCCATTTTTTTCATAAATAATATATATAGCTTTACTACTTATAAACTACTTTTAATATTACTCCTGTAGATGTCACAAATAATACCAATTATTAACTTATTAGCTGTAGCTCAATAACTCATTAATAATCTGCTGTATTTATCTCCTGGAGATATGGAGTTCCTTTTCACTTCTATATAATATTTGTGACTATACCACAGTATAATTTATCCTTTCTTCTACTAATGGACATTTGAGTTGTTTCCCTTTTATTGTGGCTGTGAATGGTGCTAGAATAAACATTCTTGCACATATTTCTTGGTGACATTTGGAAGACATTCTTCTGGTATGTTCTGAGATTGGAATTGCTATGTTATAAGATGTATAAAGGGTCTACTTTGCAAGAAATTGTCAAACTGTTTTCCTAAAATGATATTAGCCGTTTACACTCCCACCAGCATTGTATAAAATATCCCTGTTGATCCATATTCTCTTTAACATGTGATATTGTCAGACTTCTTAATTTTTGCCACCTGAGTAAATAAAAATATCTTACAGTAGTCTTGATGGGAACTTTCTTGTTGCTCAAGAAACAAGGCTGTGAAGATGTATATGTGTCTTTTCCTACTGTGAAATGTTGGTTCTTTTACCTATTTTTCTTCTTTTTAAAAATTTGTATGATTCTTTTTCTGTTTGCGTGAGTTTGCGTGAGTTCTTTATATTATAGATACTAATTCTATCTCTTCTCACTTGTAGCTTGTCTTTTCACTTCTTTTAGGGCATTCTTTTTGTGTGTATGTGTGTACTTTAAAAAATGATTATTAGCTTTATTTTCTACATGTAAAAATTGAACTTATTTTTAATTGGCAAAAATTATGTACATTAACGTTGTATAACATTATTTTAGAATACATATACATTATGAAATGGCTAAATCAAGTTTATTAACATGCATTACCTTACATTTTTGTGATGAAAACACTTAAAATCTATTCTCTTAGCAATTTTCAAGCAAACAATACATTGTTATTAACTATAGTCACCATACTGTACATCTCTTGAATTTATTCATTCTGTATAAGTGAAATTTTATATCCTTAAACCAACATCTCTCCCATCTCTCCACCCACCATCTCCTGGTAGTCACCATTCTCTCTGCTTCTATGAGTTTCATTGTTTTAGCTCCCAAGAATGAGAACATGCTGTCTTTGTCTTTCTGTGCCTGGATTATTTCACTTGGTATGGTGTCTTTCAGGTTCATTGATGTCACAATGACAGAATTTTCTTCTTTTTAAGGAAGAATAGTATTCCGTTGTGTGTGTGTATCACACTTTCTTTCTTTCTTTTTTTTTTTTAATTTGAGGCAGGATCTTGCTCTGTTGCCCAGGCTGCAGTGCAGTGACACAATCATGGTTCACTGCAGTCTTGACCTCCTGGGCTCAGGGGATCATCCTGTCTCAACCTCCCGAGTAGCTGGGACTACAGGCACATGCTGCCATGCTCAGTTAAGTTTTTAAATTTTTCTGGAGAGGTGGGGTCTTACTATGTTGCCCAGACTGGTCTCAGACTTTGACCTCAAACAATCCTTCTGCCTTGGTCTTCCAAAGTACTAGGATTAGAGGCATGAGCCAGCATGCCTGGCCTGTATATCACATTTTCCTTTTTTTTTTTTTTTTTTTTAAATAACTTTTAAGTTCAGCGGTACATGTGCAAGTTTGTTTATAGGTAAACTCGTGCCACAGGGTTTGTTGTGCAGATTATTTTGTCATCTTTAGGGCATGCTAATAAACATAAAACTCTTAATTTTTATGTGCGCATACAGATTTTCTTTTATGGTTCATGATTTTTAATTTTTTAAATAAATCGTTCACTTGAGTTGATTTTTATATATTAGAGATAAAAGTTTAAATTATTTTCTAAAGAGAAACACGATTTTCCAGTTATGTTTACTGTATGTTCTTGTGTTTCCTCAGTGATTTGCCATGCCAGCTCTTGTCTAACAGGGGTCTATATCTGCACGGGCCTGTTTATAGGCTCTATTTTCTGTCTCTTGGTTGATTGGACTAGCTCTATACCAGTCGCACATTTTACTAATTAGTAGAGCTTTACAGTAAGTCCTTATATATGGTTGGGCAAGTATCTTATAATTTATTTCTTGAGTTTTATCTTTTAATTAAAGGCCAGTCACCCCTCCCCAAACTAAATTTTAATTTAGAAAGTAAATGCTTCAATTTTTATATATACAACCTAGTTATCAATGCATATGTATTTGAAAAAATATCTTTAGGTTTCTTTAAAGCATTTCTTACAGTAACTGCTTTGTTTGGCTTACATTTGTTGATGATGTCAACCTATGCTATAAAAAGGAAAAAAGCCCCAACAAAATGTAATGGCAGCCTTATAATATTCAAACGAATTCAGTTGGAATACTACAAGTTCAGTGTATTTAAGACTCCAAGTTGATATCATAATTTCTTAATTTAACAAAATATAAAACATATACTATTCACTTATATTACTTTTTAGCAGCTTTGTATAAATCTAAATTACTCAATGGAATAACATCCATTCAGGTATTATTAATACCATTTTTAGTTCTTTAATATTGCTACGTGCCAGACAACATTTAAGTGCTTAACGTATTTTAACTCATTTGTTCCTTTCAACACCATGAGGTAGTTAACATTATTATCCTCATTTTATCAATGAGGAAACAAAGGCCAAGAGTGGTTAGGTGGCTTGGTAGCTTGTTTATATGGGGTTTATTCGGGTAGTGCTAAGGAATGCTGCCTTGTGAAATCTTTAGTGAGTTATTCTTAAACAGAACTAACTTTGTGATAGCTTAGAAACCCCAGCCTTTCCTCAGTCCTGTACTACTGCCACGTATTTTTATTCAGGAGAATGAAGTCAAAATTAGCATCAAAGTCAGTCTTGGAAGAAAGAATATAAAGTACGTAACCATTGAGAAATACGTACAAGTGCCTTGGAAATGATGGATTGGATGTGTGTTTACTGGTTTTGAGCAATAAGTTGATTGTATATGTGACATATGTCAGGTCTTAGGTCATATTTAGCTTTGGCTGAAGGAACTTCCCTCAGTCATTGCCATTTTCTCTTCTCAGGTGTCCAGAGCTTATAAAGTGGTATATTTGTCAGAGAATTGACAAGTATTCTACTCAGTGTTTCTAGTAAAGAAACACTTTTTGACAGTTTAATCTGCCTCCATTCTTAATTCTTTTGTGTTTCTAGAATGCTTACTTCTTTTGTTTTCTATTCTCTGTGTCTATTTTGATTTCTAAAATAAATTATATGATCAGATAGGTAAATAATTGTTTTAGTAATAATTCATACATTAGAACATCTTCAACTATTAATGTGCTATTCTAGATATTGTTAAATTATGTGAAAGGAAAATATTATAGGGAAAGAAGTTTTCTGGGATGGAATGAAAATAGGTGCCCACAAAAATATTAAGAGATAATGGCAAAGTGCTAATGTTTAATGAGAGTCCTAATAGTTCTCATCTTTGCTAACAAAATATCTTGGGGGAATGTAAATTTGAGAAAATAGAAAAATCTTCACTGACCTCAAGTGGATGCCATAGAAAGAAGTGTATTGTAGCATGGCACGCAGAACTAGCCTATGACAAATGATTTGGAAAAAAGAGCAATAATTAGACCTTTATGAAAAATCATGCATGTTTTTCACAGTGATTGGAGTTTCCAGGCAGCTTACTGGGTTCTGACCTTTTGATTAATACATGTTTGCCTCAAGAATGGGTGTTTGACCCTGAAAATTAGTCTGTAGACAAGGCAGAACTTGGAGGAGTGAGTAGTAGTTGGTAAATGATCTGGCTATGTCAATGTAGGCTTGTAGAAAGGTGATTGTCAGTAGGGGATGAAGATCTGTGGACACTGAGTTACTTAAAATGGGTAATCTGTAATGCATAGAAATGTATTCATCAGAATGTATAGTCATTTTAGGAATGTATGGTCAGAAAGATGAAGAATAGAATTAATATGTAGAAAGTCTTCATAGACAAATGTTCAGTGGAAAGGCAGAGCTTAGACTTTCTGGAGAAGCAGGACAAATAAAGGCACTGAGGGACTGCGACACATTTTGACTGAATTAAAATTCATGGAGAACCAAGGATCTCCTCAGAGATATAGGATTGTATGGAGACATAATTTGACTTGATTTATATGAAATGTAGGAAGTAATATTTTTGATTGAGGAACGTTTTTACATTTAAGGGAGAATGAGAAGCAGGAGACAGCTATATGCTAACATTTTGCTAAGGAAGATAGAGAAGAGAATTCGACGGTCGCTGTCCATTGGTCTTGCAATCAAAAGTCAATAGGGAGGAACCAAATATGAAAAAAAAATCTTGATATCTAGATTCATGCTTTAAAACCTCAATTAGGCCTCACTAGTTATTTCAGTTTTAACTCCTCTTCCCCCATTAGAAATTCATCTCTCATCTTTACTTGCCAAGTTTTGCCTTTTGTTTCATGACAAAAATTGAGACGGTTCAGCATTATCCACATTTTCTTTTCGATCAAGATAGTTTTGATATGCTTGTATTTGCCACATTGCCCGCTTCTAATAGTCTCTGGCTAAAGTGTTTAGTCTGGAAACTGCAGTATGATTCTAAATGCTCAGAAAAATCCTTCAAGGTCTAGAAATATGTAATTTTATTAATATTACTTTAAAAAGACCACTGAACTTGACCAAAGTCACTTTAAATTTTAATTTAAAATTTCCAAATTTAAAAATGGAGAGATCTTTCTCAAGCACATAAAAATACAGACTTCATGGGAAATAAAAATGAACTTTGAGTTTTAAGAATAAACTAAGACTTGGTTATGTTGAAATTGTATAAATAGCACAGACTTTTCTTCCTATAGGTGCTTATTGGAATATGGTAAGTTAGTGATTATATGAATTTAAACATGATGTGATTAATCATTATGTTCTTGAAGATAAGCCCATCTCTATAAACTATAATATCAATAAAGCTTTACAACATTCTCTGCCATTCTTCTTTGTGTCAAACTTAAATTATTGGAAAATAATTTGTTAAAATCACCTCCTCCATAGACAGTAGTTCCATTTATTTTGAAGTAATGCATCTAGACCATCTCACTAATAGACTTCAGCTTCATTGTTCTTGACTTCTTGACTCTTGTCTTTTTTTTTCTTTTTGCTTCATAATCTGGAATCTTTTTTGCTAGAGTCTCAATGAATAACAGATTGAAAATTTTCCTTTCATTCTTTATTTTTCCTTCTTCATCTTAAATCAGTTCAGCTACTCCAGAAAAAAAAAAAAAAAAGGATGGAAGTGGCAATAAGTAAAATATGAAAGGCCAAATGTGAGTTATTGAAATTGAATGATGGGTACAAGATAATTCATTGATTATGTACTCTTTTTGTATGTTTGAAAGTTTCCACAATAAAAAAGATTTTAAACACACCCAAAAAATAAAGTAAAATACATCAGCCCAATGAACAGATGAATTTATTGCCCATTTATAATCAGATTTGAATTCAGGAAATATTAGGCACAGTTTATAAAACTGACCTTAGCTCAACAGGTTATAATTTTGTTATTTAGTGTGGTCAGTCCAGGCATTAAAGCACTTTGAATTATTACCTTAATGACAAAAGTTCAGGCCTGAAACTACCAAATAAGGAAGTCTATCATCATTCCTCTTGATTCTTGAAATTTAATTCCTTTTCAAATCCCATCTCTTTTCTTTTTTTTCTGGTTAAAGTCATTTAGAAATTGTGGCTATTTTTTTGCCATACCAGCTGTAATACTTGGGTCTAAATCAAAGACTTTACATTTTATCACTTTTTTTCTTATCTTTTTCTTCAGTGTACTTAATTTACTGCCTTGAGTCAAACATGTTCTATGGTGCCAATCTGTTATAGTGGAAAGAGCGCTGGATTTAGAGTCATGAGTTTCTAGTTCCAGCTTTCCCATGAAATAGTTTGATGACTTTGGACAATTATTTCACTCTTTAAAACCTTCTAACCTGAAATTCTCTTCAATTTCTCATTTAGTGATTTTTAACCATTTGGTATCATTTTTAGAAATTTGTCTTTCCTAGATTAAGGCACATTGACATTCTGTAATTTGCCCCCATCTGGCTTACATTCATCCTGATGTTTTCATCCCCTTCAAGTCTTTACTTTGTGTTTTATTCCCAAAATAACTCCTATTGACTCAAAAAAAATTTTTATGTTGATTTTTAACTTAAATTGCTTGTGCTCAGAGTTAGTATGATGTTAATTCTTTGATATTGTTGAGACTTTATACAAGATCTACTACATGATAAATTTTTTAATAGACTTTTTTTTTTTAGAGCAATTGTAGGTTCACAGCAAATTTGAGCATCAGTTACAGAGATTTTTAAAATACGTCTTACCCCCCACATACATAGCCTCCACTGTTAGTAACATTTTCTAGCATAGTGGTACATTTGTTACAATTGATGAACTACGTTGATACATCATTGTCACCCAGAGTCATAGTTTATGTTAGGATTCACTTTTGGTGTTATACATTTTATGGGTTTGAATAAATGCATAATAATATGTACCTGCCATTATAAGAATCATACAGAGTAATTTCTCTGCCTTAAAAATTATCTGTCCACTACCTGTTCATCCCTCTCTCCCCCAGCCCCTGGCAACCACTGATTTTTTTTTAACTGTCTCCATAGTTTTTGCCTTTTCCAGAATATCATATAGTTGTAATCATACAGTGTGTAGCCTTTGAGATTGGCTTCTTTCATTTAGTAATATGCATTAAAGTCTCCTGCATCTATTGACTTTTATTAGCTGTCATATAAGTAATTCACAGTATTACACTCTTACTTGTGTGCTTTCTTTTTCTCTCTGTTTTAGAACAATGGTGTTGGATAGGGTAAAAGCAAGGAATCGGAATATTGAAATTGAGCATTTGAGAATTACTTTATTCAATTTAGAACTTTCAAATAAATTGGCATTTAGATAAAATAGAAATAAACACAAGCTAAAATTGATTGAATGTTTTCTATGTGCCAGGCATTGAGCTTCCCATACACCTAACATCTAAGTGTTTGTACTGTAGAATTAGTGTGCTGGATTTAAATCATGGTTCTGGTGTGTGAGTTGTGGCACCTTGGATCTCACATTTCTCATCTATAAGATATGTTATACAGGGTTTTGCGAATATTAAATGAAATAATATATGTAAAATATTTAGCACAGTGTCTGAATATGGTAAAATGCCTGATAAATTTTAGCAACTTTTATTACCAGTACTTGAATTATCTTATTTAATCATCACAGAAACTCTGTAATATAGTTCCTTTTGTTTACCTCATTTTAATGATGAGTACAAAAGGGTTACTACTGTTAAGGAATTCATGTAAAAGTAAAGCCAAGATTTCAACTTAAGCAGTCTGAATCCAGAACCCACATACCTTTAACTTTTATGCTCTGTTTCCTTCTAATTAGTAAGAAACATATTCAAGAGAAGGTAAGGCTCAATAAATGAATTTTAAAGTGTGGTCTTAAGAGGTGGCCCTAGGATAATCTAAGTGATTAACCAACTATTCTCTCAGAATTGGTTAGGTTAAGTGGGGATCTTGTTTTGATGGACCACCTGATATTTTAGACATTATCTATTTTTTCAATATCGTTTTCAAAGAAATAAATTATATTGAGGAAATTTAATGTGTTACTAAAGAATAGAAAACATACTAAATTTTACTTGAGGGTCATTCCCCTTCTCAAATAATCATAATAGCTATTAAAAGTTTTCATGTAAGCATATATTCTTTAATTTGTTTCATAAACTATTTTGTAGGAAAGTGTTACAAAAAACATTTTTACCCAGTAAAGTTTTAGGTCCTAGAACCACTAGTAATATTTATGTGAATATGTCCTTATTTGGACCTAGCCAAATAGTTTAATAATATTTATTATCATTAGATATCATTTTCTTAATGTAAAACTGTTAGTTCTGGGGAGAACTTTTTTTTTTAAATAGGGGAGCAGGCTTGATGGAATGCTGAGTGCACTGAATGGCCTAGGTTAAAGTCTGATTACAGAGTGACAGTGAGGATTTAATTCAACAGTTTATGTGAAGAAATTTTATAACTTATGTGATAGAGAAGTATCAGTTATTGATGTGAATCATTAGTAGTTAGAAGAGATCTATAATACAAACCAGGCACAGAGGCACACACCTGTAGTTCCAGCCACTCTGCAGAGGCTGAGGTGGGAGGATTGCTTGAGCACAGGAGTTTAAGTCTGCAGTAAGTTATTACCACACAACTGCACTCCAGCATGGGCAACAGAGTGAGACTCCATCTCTAAAAAATAAAAATAAACAAAGAACAGATCTACAGTACAACAAACTTTGAGAATTTATGGTTTGGGAAGAAAGGTAGAAATTGGATTATTATGTAATGAATGTTTCCTAAGGGTTAAACACTTTATTATGTTCTCATTTAATAATTTTGCCTTCTCTTTGCTATTAGGAAACTGAAATTCTGGAAAAATAGTAACTTGTTTAAGGTCACAAGTAGTGAATGTGGAACCTTCTTTCAAATCCAGGCTTTGACTTTAAGGCCCACATTCTTTCTACCGAAGCACTCTGCTTCCCATACACCTAGAGATAGAGTGTATGGCCCATGAGTAATTAAGAGTAAGATGAAAAGCTAATCTTTCAGTTTCTTATTGAGACACAGTGATACCTTGTATTTATTATTCCTCCTTTTACTATATTTAAACATTTCACAATAATTTATTTATCTTTTTAAAAAAGAAGAGCAGTATGAATTTGACAGGAAAACTTGTGAGATATCAGATGGATTACATAACTAAATATTGTATATCACAAGCTAGGTTTTCTCTACCTCCTGTTTCTTAACTGAAAAAAAAAGAGTTGTGGAGGACATTAATGGTTTATAATACACAAAGGAATAAAATAATTTATTAAAAATTCCTAATTGTGAAGCAGATGACATATTTTATATCTCTGTTGATTTTTTAAATAATACCTACACAAACTTGATTTCAGATTTATTGATGAGAATTCCCTGCTTTATACACAAAATATTCCTGTAGAAACCAACATTTAGATAATCTGATAAGGTCTGGGAAAAGGTGAGTTCTTTGTAATTGGAGTAATCAAAGTGGTATACGTTACACAGAGGTATTAAGGAAAAAGATAAGAGAAACCAATTTGTGTTAAACTTTTTTCTAAGTCAGCTTTTCATACTCTAGTTTTGTTGTTCAAAGTACATTCATTCTTATAGAATATTAGGTATGCCAATGCTTAGATATAAATATGAAAACACATTTCAAAACCCAAACAAATTATTTTTGGATTATCCATACCTTATGTCCCATCTGTTAGTACAAATAATCAAAGAGTATTGTATTTTCAAAAGCTCTGGAGGGTGTTACCCTTTCTGCAATGGTATAATAGAATTTGGCAAAAACAATAGCATGTTTTGCAATGGTTGTACGGTTAATGGAACATCCTGTCAATGCTGGATTTGCTGTAATTTTTACAGATAATAAACAGCAAGCTATGGTGTCACCCTATGTATATTCACTTAACAATATTTGGATGACTACAGCATGATTAGAAGCCTTGAGGTTTTGTGGAAGAGATAGGCATGTAAACAACCAACTTTATTCGCCCTAATCAATATTGCTTATTTTGAACAGTTAATCTCTTTCTCTCGCTCTCTCTTTCTCTCTCTTTCCTGGGGAAGAAAACTAATATTTATCAAATGCTCATTGTGTATAGACACCGTACTCAAGAATTAATAAATTTCATGTGCTTTGACTAGAGCCTTGCACTTTGTATGTTCACAAAAAATGTTATCTCTTATTATCAATCTAATGTAATTATCAAACAGTTCTGTGATATAGTTATTCTTATTCTCATTTTATAGATGAGCTATATGAGATTCGTGGATAAGTAACCTGCTTTAAGTATACATAGCCAATAAATATTTTTAAAATCTGAGTCCAAAGCCCATACTGTAGAATAGTGGCCTCAAAAATAAAGTCCGTCCATTCCAAGAAATATGCAAGATGATACATTAGGGTTTGAGAAGAAATAAAAATTGTTACTTGTGTTTTTTATTTAAAAAAATCTAAGAAGTTAAAGTTTACCAGTAGTTAATATGCCCAGATAGAGCTGGGCAATATCAGAGCATTATTTACATGCATTGCAGCTTCAACGGAACATCCTGATGGGAGAGAGTGGAGTTCATTAAAGAGTTGGAGCTACTAAATTTTATCTGTGCCTTGTTATGTGGAGTCACAGATTAGTGACAGATTAGATTAACTAAAACTAACTCTAACAAAACAGACAACTGACTGAAAAAAAAGCATAGAAAAGATAATACTAATAATCCAAGCCCATTTGAACAAGAGCATCCCTAAAACATATTATGAACACTTGGTAAACTACATTATGAGGTAAGAACAATGATGATTTAGCAATAGTTGAAAATTGGTCAACCGAAAATAATCAAGAAGTCTATTTGAAATGTGGATTTATATTCACTGCCATTGAAAAAGAATGTCACCCTCAGTGTATGGTGTGTGATGGTGGAAGACCATTTCATTGGTAAGGCATTAAAATCTATCTAGATCATGAATCAAGCAGGGTTTAATGTCACATGAGTCTCAGTATAGACTTTACAAAATCATTAAATTAGTATTTAGAAGACTTTTAGGGATTAAAAAAACTTAATATTAAAATACAAACATATTTACCATTGGAAACACTGTTCTTCAAGAGCAATAATGGCTGCAATAATGTATGAAAAACAATATAGCAACAAACAATATCACATTTGTCAGCAAATACTGCTAGAATATATAGAGAGAACTGCTGAAGATTTGCAAAAGCAAGTATTTGAACGAATTATGCAGTGTGGAATGTTTACTGTATAGTTAAATGAAAGTACCAATATTTCTAATATTTCATCCAATGATATTTGCTAGGCTCAACTGAAATAATTCGAAGAACTATGTTGTTATAAATCACTAAAATAATCACTGGAGAAGATTGTGACTAAACAGCAAAATACTCTCCTACAGTAAAACAGTGCGTTCTTGAAAATCTATGTTATCTATAGTTACATTGTTTTAGAACACTGGAGTGGTTGGTTGGAATGGAATAGAAAAAGGCTTGCTGAATCAGGTTACAGAACTACTTCTACACATGAAATCCCTTCAGTCTTTTATAGACAAGCTATTTTAGCAAATAAATTGAGTCAGAAGTACACACAAGTGCTGTAGGACATCATTGATGTGGTCACTTTGTTTTCATTTTTTAATTTAAAGCTTTAAAATGTAGTAAAAAATAACGCTACCAAATGTGAAAGAATCCTAAAATTTTAGTGGAACCTTTATGATACTTTGTAATAAGATGGAGAATGGTCCATGAATATCATTTGCACCACTTGAGGTTCGCTGGTTCTCCAGAGGTAGAGTATTGAAGAGTAATAAGAAATTTATGGCAGTTGTGCATTTTTCTTTTACAGAATGACAAGGGTTCTAATTTTGCTCACCTTTTCTGTTATGACAGGTGACTGTCAATACTATGCTCTCTAAAATATATTTTTGAAAAGTAACATATTCGATCTGTCTTTTTAAAGTAGAGTACTAATAATAATGACTGGGAAGGTAACTGCTTTTTGAAGGACCTGTGGTTATGGAGAAAACATTTCATATTGAATGTTTGTAATTCTTTTCATTACAATGTGATTTTCTTGCCAAAACCAATGTAATTGTAAAACTAGTTTCTATATACATTGAAAATTGTACAAAAATGTATTGGCATATTTTTAAAACTTGCAACATAATGTTATAACTTATTTTAAGATCTTTCAAATGCAATCTTTAAATTGATTTTAAAATACTTTTGTTAAAAAATAAAATGCTACACCTCTTAGTTTATAGGAATGACTTACTACATCTGTGAAGATGGAAATTTACTAGTCAAACTTCAACAAAGTATTTTACATAACTGGTCGTTAGTTTTGAAAATTGGTTATTGTGATGTAGTAAGCAAAGCCATTGATACTCTTCTTCCATTTGGATTTACTATTTTGTGAGGTTTTCTCCCTTAAGTTACCACCACCCCTCCTCTGCACCCATGACAACCATTATATCTAAGTAACCTGAAAATAGTACTGTATTTTCAAATGACTGTTTTACAAAGTGTAAAACCAAGCCAAGACATAGAGAATGACACATATTTACTCAAATTTTTTGTTTTAATGTTTTTCAGTAAGAACATCAAGAGCAGTTTGCTCTTCAGTAAGAGCAAAATGTTTTTAAATTGTTTATAAATAGAACCCCAAATTTAGAATGTTTACTTCTTGTTTACCTCAGTCTTTTAAAATGTCTATTGCTGCATATTCTGTAATGTATGTATTGTAGTAATATATGTATATTATAAATAATTATGCATATATTGGAGTATGGGCTTATATTAATCAATGCCCAGACAAACAGAAATGACTCAGCACAGAGGAACTTCAATCCAGGGAATTGATTACAAAAGTGTTGGAAAGTCTGGTGGAGCAAACAGAAGGTGGCAATATTATTTAGTAACAAATTCCTTCAGAAAGCAAGGGATGGTTTTGTTATCCAGAGCTTACAAGTATTACGCTGCCGCTGCTGCTGCTTCCACATTTTGCTGTGGTTGTTGGAATCACCAATCTCACTGCATTGTAGGAAGCCAGGTGTCCACACTCCTATGGACAAAAATCCAGGATAATATGTAGTTTCTTGAATTCTATTGTGCTTGTCACAGCTGCTAGAGCTTCCAGTCACTTGTGGTGGCTGTTATTCTGCACTTGCATAACCAGTGTTGCAATCAGCAGTCCAGAGCCCAGATCCCGAGTTCTGTGCTGCAGAGCCTGTTGGAGCACCATTGCTGAGGTTTTCAGTGCCAAAAGCAGGAGAGGGTAAAAAGTCTGTCTTTGCCTTTGATCTTATACCAATGCTTCATATTCTGGCAAAGCCATCTGAGAATTGTAGTTTTTAACTTCTACTATAGAAAGAGTGCCTGGAAGGGGAATTTAGCCATCATTTATATGCAAACTATTTTAGTGAATAAATTGAAGTCAATAGACACATAACTGCTGTAGGATGTCGTTGTTGTTTTTTAAAAGTAAACCTTTTAAACATAGCAGAAAATATTTGCAAACTATTCATCTGACAAAGGACTAATAACCAGAATATATAAGGAACTCAAACAACTCAACAGTGAAAACAATTCATTACATTGAAAAGTGGGCAAAGGAAATGAATAGACATTTCTCAAAAGAAGACATACAAATGGCCAGTAGGTATAGGAAAAATGCTCAACATCACTAATCATCAGAGAAATGCAAATCAAAACCCACAATGAGATAACATCTTACACCGGTCAGAATGGCTACTATTAAAAAGACAGAAAATAACAGATGCTGGAAAGGATGCAGAGAAAAGGGAACTCTTACACACTGTTGATGGGAATGTATATTAGTACAGCCACTATGAAAAACAATATGGACATTTCTCAAAAAATGAAAAACAGATCATCTTGCAATCTCTCTATTGAGTATCCCCCTCAAAAAGAAATCAGTATATCAAAGGAACACCTGCATTCCCATGTTTATTGCAGCACTATTCATAGTAGCAAAGATATGAAATTAAACCTACGTATCCATCAATGGATGAATGGATAAAGAAAATGTGGCATATATACACACAATGAAATACTATTTGGTCATAAGATAGAAGGAAATGCCATTTGCAGCAACGTGAATAGAGCTGGAGGTCAGTCATTATGTTAAGTGAAATAAGCCAAGCACAGAAATACAAATATCTCATGTTCTCACTCATGTGGGAGCTAAAATGTTGATTTCATGGAGGCAGAAAGTAATGATAGATAATAGAGGCTGGGAGGATTGAGTGGGTTGGGGATGAAGAAAGATTGGTTAATGGGTACAAACGTTCAGTTAGACAAAAAAAGTTCTAATGTTCAATAGCAGAGTAGGGTGACTGTAGTTAATAAGAATATTCTGGCCGGGTGCGGTGGCTCACGCCTGTAATCCCAGCACTTTGGGAGGCCGAAGCGGACGGATCACGAGGTCAGGAAATCGAGACCATCCTGGCTAACACGGTGAAACCCTGTCTCTACTAAAAAAATACAAAAAAATTAGCCAGGCGTGGTGGCGGGTGCCTGTAGTCCCAGCTACTTGGGAGGCTGAAGCAGGAGAATGGCGTGGACTCGGGAGGCGGAGCTTGCAGTGAGCCGAGATGGCACCACTGCACTCCAGACTCCAGCCTGGGCGACAGAGCAAGACTGCGTCTCAAAAAAAAAAAAAAAAAAAAAAAGAATATTCTATATTGCAAAATATCTAGAAGAGTGTACTCAAAAAAAAAAAAAAAGCCACATAGAAATTATAAATACTCAGGGTGATGGACAACCTAAGTACCCTGACGTTGTCATTACACATTTTATGCATGTAACAAAATATCACATATACCCCATACATTTGTATAAATACTATATGTCAATTAAAAAATAAAAGGTATATCTAAACACAAAAAAAGTAATAGAAAATACACACCCAAATATGGAAGAGCCTTAAAATTTTAGTAATAATCTAAAATTTAGATAGGAATGGAGTTGAGAACAGACAGTCATCTGTGTAGAGTTTTAAATATTTTTTACTGATGGAGCGTATACTTTTTAATTATTGGAGAATCAATTTCTTGAGAGTAGGGGAAGGAACTTAGTGGTAAAACTACATATAACTTTTCTTGATTTGCTTTAAGAGATGGATTTTGATTTGACACCTAAAGCTAGGGTTAATATTCAGGGAATACACACTGTATTTAAAGCCAGCATCTGTTTTGATTAGTCATTGTAACATTTCTTCTGTGCCCATTCCTTATGAGCTATAAATATTTTGACTGCTACTCACCACTACCTACAACTTCTCTAATTTATTATTTATTTCTATATACTTATTAAGGTAACTTAAACTAATGGTAATAGTAAAAATGTAGTGCCTGGAAAAGTTCAGAATTTAATTATCTAATTATTTTATGTTATCAAATATTCTGTAATATCTACCACGCCCACCTAACTTTTTTCTATTTTCAGTAGAGATGGGGTTTCACCATGTTGGCCAGGCTGGTCGTGAACTCTTGACCTCAGGTGGTCTGCCCGTCTCGGCCTCCCAAAGTGCTGGGATTACAGGCGTGAGCTACCATGCCCTGCCTAATGTTTCCAACTCTTTAATCAAACTGGTTCATGGCACATTTTCTTTCGTTGCTTTTGAAATTTATTTTTTAATATACTAGTCTTTTCCATTATCCTTTCTTTAAATTTTACTTTGAGATACCTAATATACTTTTCCTCAAACAAATATAAAATTTAAGTTTTGAAATTATCTAGGGAACATATATCCTTTCAAATCTGTTCCCCATAATTAGTCTTCTTTTTCTACCTAATATTACCAGTGTATTATTCTAGATAATTTTCAGAGGAATTTTATAAATTCCCTCCTCCTATTCCTCACACATTCCATTTGGATAGATGTTAGGCCCGACCTTTGCTACTTATTAGGTATGTGTCTTTGGGCCTCTTTTTGTTTATGTATAATCTGAAAATGAGATTTCTTACAATGCTGTTGGGGGATTAAATGAGAAAGTGTATGTTGGGCTGAGTTTCTGACACATGTAGTAGAGATAACTTTTAAGAAAGCATTCTTATTAATAGTAGCAATTCTTGTGTATTGGAAAGATATGAAGACTATTGAGTTTTTGAGTATAGCCTCACCAGGCCAAACAGTAAGGATCTCACCAACCTGCTTGACAAACGTCTATGGCAATTAAGATGCATCTTTTATATCTTCTATTTTTCCTATAGAAAATGAAAGTGACTTTTATTTTTCCTATAGAATGCACTCTGTAGTTTCTCTTTCTTTTCCTTTTGTATTAAATATAAACTGTACATATAAGTAAATTACGTAGATGTCGAAACTTTCAAGATAGTTGCTGGCGTTGTTGTAGATTGTTTAGTAGAGAGGATTGAGCAGTCAGCAGGAAGAGTTCATATGGTATATGTGTCTAATACGTTGTTCTGGAGCCAGGGAGTTATTACAAATAACATTTTTATGTTTTGTAATCCATTGATGTAGCATTTATTGATTGTGTCACAAAAGTACCCTCTTCTGAATTTCTAAAGATATTCATATCATTTAAGATCAGCTTATAGGAGTAGTAACAACAGCTATAATAGCATAATAATCTTATTCAGATATTAAACTCCATGCCACTTTTCCCCATGGTCATATTTCTCCTTTATAATTGTGGAAAAGGGTGAATGACTCATATCCACATATCGATATGAGTCATTCTATATTAAAGATACTTTTGATTTTCTACTCTTTGCTATTTACTATTCACTGGCCACTGTTGACTGTACCACTGGTCACTCCGAGGAACTGTGGGAATATTTTCTGGCTTATTAGGAAACTGCCATGATTATAAAGGCTACAGTATATGGGTGAATGTGAGGCAATAACTTCATTTTTTCATTCTTTGATTGTTCATTCTACTACTATATAAGACTGTAGAATATATATTTTCTTTTCCTGAAAGTTTGGAGAGAAGGAGTGTATTTGCATCACAAAACATAAGCTTCACAGAATTTATTATTAGGCATTACTTAAAATAAATCTGTCCATGTTTACATTGGGAATTCCCATTACTCCTCTTCTTCCTCCCTCTCATCTCTGTGCTCCCCTAACTTCAAATTGTTACTCATTTTTTATGTAGTACAGTTTAACCCCACAAGAATTATTCATGCCTCACTCTCTGACTCCAGCAGCTTATCAAGATGTTTTCCTCAAAGAGGACAATTCCATTCCTATGAAGTACTCTGAAGCCAACTTCAGGTTTTTACGAACACTTATGTTATAGATGTGAAGAAATAATAGATAAATGAAATGTGAAGGGAAGCTGAATTTTCTTCTCAGAAATAATGTTTATTGAAATTCTGCTAGTTGTATGGGAATATCTTTTTTTTTTTTTTTAAGTTCCAGGATACATGTGCAGAACCTCTACATTTGTTACATAGGTATATGTGTGCCATCGTGGTTTGCTGCATCTATCAACCCATCATCTACGTTTTAAGCCCCACATGCATTAGCTATTTGTCCTGATGCTCTCCCTCCTCTCGTCCCCCCACCCTCCTACAGGCCCTGGTGTGTGTTGCTCCCCTCCCTGTGTCCGTGTGTTCTCATTGTTCAGCTCCCACGTGTGAGTGAGAACGTGCGGTGTTTTCTATTCCTGTGTTAGTTTGCTGAGGATGATGTCTTCCAGATTCATCCATGTCCCTGCAAAGCACATGATCTCATTCCTTTTAATGGCTGCATAGTATTCCATGATGTATATGTATGACATTTTCTTTATCCAGTCTATTATTGGTGGGCATTTTGGTTGGTTCCATGTCTTTGCTATTGTAAATAGTGCTGCAGTAAACATACGTGTGCATGTATCTTTATAGTAGAATGATTTATATTCCTTTGGGTATATACCCAGTAATGGGATTGTGGGGTCACAGGGCATTTCTGGTTCTAGATCCTTGAGGAATCACCACACTGTTTTCCAAAATGGTTGAACTAATTTACATTCCCGCCAACAGTGTAAAAGCGTTCCTATTTCTCCACAGCCTCGCCAGCATCTATTGTTTCTTGACTTTTTAATAATCCCCATTCTGAGTGGTGTGAGATATGACTACCTTTTTTATCAAACTTTTTTTTTTTTTTTTTGACACAGTCTGACTAGCTCACTGCTGCTTTGACCTCCTGGGCTCAAGAAATCCTCTCACCTCAGCCTCCCAAGTAGCTAGGGCTACAGGTGCATGCCATCACACACGGCTGATTTTTTTATAGACATGCGGTCTCAGTATATTGTCCAGGCTGGTCTCTAACTCCTAGATTCAAGTGACCCTTCTATCTTGGCCTCCCAAAGTGCTGAGATTACAGGTGTGAGCCACTGCAACCAGCCTTATAAAACTTTTTATTGTGAAATTCTTTCAAACATACAGCAAAGTTGAAGATTACTTTTTCTATTTTTGTCACAAGATCTTAGGATAAGGATATGTTTAATGTGTGACTTAATACATTTTTCAAAGCGCTGTTTACTTGTTTATATCATCCTTATATCTCAGATTTATTGGTTTTCAATTAACCAAGGTTTATAAACGCTATGTACTGTTGTTTGTTTAGTCATTCATTCATTCAATAAAACTCTTTTGAGCTTCAGTTATATTACAGGTGTACTGCCAGATGCTAGACCAACAAAGCTTAATAAGTAGGGCCTCTGTTCTGGGGGGCAGAGGGGAAGAAGGTGGCGATGGTGGGGAGGGAGTCTCTTAGTCTAGTAGGGAGGAGAGGCATATAAAATCCTCCAGCCATAATAACTGTACTTCCAGTTATATAGTTTACATGTAATACTTTATTTTAGTTTTAAATTTAAACATTTGTTGATTAGAATTTAAATTAGATATACATCTCTTCCCATTTAAGGATGGTACTCCTGGCCTACTGTTGTCCTTGGGTCCGATGGGATACAATTTTAAAACAGATGACCAAGGTTAAGTATTATTGCCTAATGGGCCGGGTGCGGTGACTCATGCCTGTAATCCCAGCAATTTGGGAGGCCGAGGCGGGCAGATCACTAGGTCAGGAGATCCAGACCCTCCTGGCTAACACAGTGAAACCCCGTTTCTACTAAAAATACAAAAAATTAGCTGGGCGTGGTAACGGGCGCCTGTAGTCCCAGCTACTTGGGAGGCTGAGGCAGGAGAATGGCGTGAACCTGGGAGGCGGAGCTTGCAGTGAGCCGAGATCGCGCCACTGCAGTCCAACCTGGGCAACAGAGTGAGACTTGGTCTAAAAAAAAAGAAGAAGAAGAAGAAAAAGAACTATTGTCTAATTACGCCACATACAATTAACTTTATGGTGGTGTCCTCAATGGCAAAGTCATTTACTTAGTGTAGCACTTACTCATTTTGACCCACTAATCCCAGACTTTTCCTCTCTGGGTGTGGTGGCTCACGCCTGTAATCCCAGCGCTTTGGGAGGCTGAGGCGAGTGGATCACGAGGTCAGGAGTTTGAGACCAGCCTGACCAACATGGTGAAATCCCGTCTCTACTAAAAACACAAAAATTAGCTGGGCATGATGGCCTGCACCTGTAATTCCAGCTAGTCAGGAGACTGAGGCAGAAGAATCGCTTGAACTGGGGAGGCGAAGATTGCAGTGAGCCGAGATTGCACCACTGCACTCTTGCCTGGGCGACAGAGCGAGACTTTGTCTCAAAAAACAAACATACAAACAAAACCCATAGAATACACCAATCCTTTACAATTGAATTCTTGCTTTTTTCATTCCTTTCTCAGCCTATAGAAAATAGGAAATGTTTTATTGTGTTTATTATTTAGTTCTTTAAACAATTATTTGCATTACTATTAGATATTTGAATCTTGAACTATGCAACCTTTAAGAATGCATGATAGAGTATGTATTTTAGATGGAGTTGCTGTACCATTAAACCAAATGTATTGAGAGCTATGGGTATTGAACAGCAAATTTTCACTATTCCGTGTTAGTAAGCCAGATGGAATAAGAAATCATCAGGACTTACTGGATTTGACTCACAACCACAGAATCTTATGGCTGGATGGGGCCTTAACTATCTTTAGGTATTGGGTAAAACAGTATGGTATAGGGATTAAGCACATAAACTCTAAGCTAGACAGGCTGGGTTCAAATCCTATTATTATTATTATGCTATGTGATCTCAGGCAAGTCACTTAATCTCTCTTTTTCTTCGTCTTGAAAATGAGACTAAAAATAATTCCTACATCATAGGGTAATTGTTAGGCTTTAAAGAGTTAAGAAATAAAAAGTACTTAGAACAGTTCCTGGGACATAGTAAGCACTTAAGCATTGGCTATAATAACTATTATTATGATACGCTGTTCAATTCCATCCTGTTAAATTTATTATTTTTAGCATAGGAAGAAACTGAAACTCAGGATGGTTGCATGACTTGCCCAGGGTATGCAAGCTATTTGTGGCAATGCTGGGACCAGAACCAATTTTCTTTTGATTTATTGTTTAATAGACTTTATTTTTTTAGAGTAGTTTTAGTTTCATAGTAAAATTGATGGAGAGGTACAGAGATTTCTCATATACCCGCTGCCTTCACACATGCACAGCCTCCCCTGTCATCAATATCCCCCACCAGAGTCATATATTTGTTACATATGATAAGCCATCTTCGCCATATTAATACTCCAGGCCCATAGTTTACATTAAGGTTCACTCTTGGGGTGTTGTGCCTTCTGTGGGTTTGAAAATAATGACATGTATCTGTCACTATTGTATTATGCAAAGTAGTTTCACTGCCTTGAAAATCCTGTGTTCTTCTGTTCATCCCTCTCTGTACCCTAAACTCTTGCAAACAGTGAGTTTTTGCTGTCTCCGTGGTTTTGCCTTTTCAGAATGTCATATAGTTGGAATCATACAGTGTATAGATACATACAGTGTACAGAAGACAATCTTTTCAGATTGACTTCTTTCACTTAGTAATATGTATTTAAGTTTCCTACATGTCTTTTCATGGCTTGATATCTCATTTCTTTTTAGCACTAAATAATATTTCACTGCCTGGATGTACCATAATTTATCCATTCATCTACTAAGGGGTATATTAATTTCTTCCAAGTATTGGCAATTATGAATAAAGTTACTATAAACATCTGTGTGTAGGTTTTTGTGTGGGCATAAGTTTTCAATTCCTTTGCATAAATACCAACCAGTGCAATGGCTGGATTGTATATGTGTTTAGTTTTGTAAGAAATTGCCAAACTGT
Organism: Piliocolobus tephrosceles; assembly: GCF_002776525.5. NCBI lineage: Eukaryota > Metazoa > Chordata > Mammalia > Primates > Cercopithecidae > Piliocolobus > Piliocolobus tephrosceles. Next base: position 31,223,551 of record NC_045435.1, on the reverse strand, counting down.
CTTCCAAAGTGACTGGACCATTTTTCATTCCTACCAATAATGAATGAGAGTTCCTGTTGCTCCACATCCTCATCATCATTTGATGTTGTCATTGCTGTGAGTTTGGGCCATTCTATTACGTGTATAGTGGGATGTCACTGTTATTTTTAATGTGCATTTCCCCAATGACATATAATATGGAGCCCCTTTCATATATTTATTTGCCATCTGTATATCTTCTTTGGTGAGGTGACTGTTAAAGTCTTTGACCAATTTTTAATCAGGTTATAATATTTTCTTATTGTTGAGTTTTAAGAATTCTTTGCATGTTTTAGATAACAGTCCTTTATGAGATACATCTTTTGCAAATATTTTCTTCCAGTCTGTGGCTTGTCTATTCATTACGTTTACAGTATCTTTTGCAGAGCACAACTTTTTAATTTTAATGAAATCCAGCTTATCAATTATTGCTTTCATGGATTGTGTCTTTGGTGTTGTATCTAAAATAGTCATTGTGAAACTCAGAGTTATCCAGATTTTTTCCTATTTAGGAGTCTTAGAGTTTTGCATTTTACATTTAGGTTTATGATCCATCCATTTTGAGTTAATTTTTGTGAAGAGTGTAAAGTCTGTGTCTAGATTTATTTATTTTTCATGTAGATGTCCATTCGTTCCATCATCACTTGTTGGAAATACTGTCTTTGCTCCATTGTATTGCCTTTCCTTTTAAGTCAAAGATCAGTTGACTATACATATGTGGGCCTTCTTCTGGGCTATTTTGTTCCATTGATCTGCTGTGTCTATTCTTTTGCCATTACCATGCATTCTTGATTACTGTAGCTTTACAGTAAGTCCTGAAGTTTGGTAGTTTCATTTGTCCAACTTTGTTCTTCTCTTTCAATATTATGTTGGTTATTTTGAGTCTTTTGCCTCTCCATATAAATTTTAGAATCAGTGAGTTCTTATCCACAAAATAATTTTCTGGAATTTTGATTGGGATTGAATTGAATCTAGTTAGGATAGAACCAGTTTTTAACTTTCACTTTAGGATCTTTCTACAGAACCAAATTGCCCCATGACATATCAACAAATGAAGCAATTTAATTTAATAACTTTATAACTTCTATAGTATGGTAGTCAGTTACAATGATTTCTTCAGTTCTTATTGTCTCCAGTCCCAACTAGGGAAAGTATATCTTGAATTCCAGTAAGTACTAACAATGTACCACTTGTTGTGCTTTGAATCTAATAAAATGTACAGACATGGGAAAAGTTTTGAGGTGTTGTACATTTTTCTTCTTCCTCTTCCTCTTCCTCCTCCTCCTCTTCTCCTTCCTTCCTTCCTTCCTTCGAGACAGAGTCTTGCTCTGTTGCCCAGACTGGAGTGCAGTGGCGTGATCTTGGCTCACTGCAGCCTCCACCTCCTGGATTCAGGCTATTCTCCTGCCTCAGTCTCCTGAGTACCTGGGACTAGAGGCACGCGCTACCACCCCCAGCTAATTTTTGTATTTTTAGTAGAGACAGGGTTTCACCATGTTGGCCAGTCTGGTCTCGAACTCCTAACATTGTGATCTGCCTGCCTTGGCCTCCCAAAGTGCTGGGATTTCAGGTGTGAGCCACTGTGCCCGGTCTCATTTTTCACTAAGGGAAAAGATTTGTTTTCCTTTTAAATTTAGCTCTCAGGTTGTTTTTTAGAAAAGAGCCTTCATGGTCCATTATATTCCTTTTGATTCCTGCTGGTAGAAATCAAATACTGTCTTCTCCTTTAATGAAAACAAAATGAAACAAAATAAAATACCTAGAACCTTATTTTAAAAATTCAGAAAATACAAATATCTAATTCAAATCCATCTGTCAAACTCTGAGGCTTATGTGTTTTTTAATTGACATTTTTCTTAATACATTTTAATAAATCTTCGGAGAAACAATAGGGCAATAGTAGAAAAGCAGAGCTGCCAGGCCAAATAGTGAGGAGGAGATACATGCTGGTACCTTGGGCACGCTAAATATATTTTGGAAAAGTTTCTCTACAGACAAGTGACCTGAAGTCGGGGACTGTTAAATCATTTTTAGTGTGTGTCTGTCTCTGCTTAATCATCCACCCTTGGGAGGGTAATATACTACTGCAGCACTAGAGAGGTTGAATTGGTGGATTACAATGAGACTAGAGTGGTCTGGACTCTTAGTTTCTTACTAGAAATTTTTCCAGGATAGTTTGTATAATGTATTGCATTCTAATGTCTGTGCTGTAGGTTATCCACCCTGAAAATACCTAAAGCAATATTGATCTGTATTCTAAACATGACCCAAAATTTATTTGACATTCTTAAAGATTTTTGTGAATAAGGTGAAGATACAGTTGATCTATAAGTTATGTATTGAAAGAGTTATTTGATTTTTAATTGAAAACTGATTATTTTTTAAACAAAGGAATTGAAACTTTTGTTTCAAGGTAGTTTTGTTTATGCAGAGAGACATATTCTAATTTTTGAAGCATGTTAATACACAAAACTACATACAAAGGATGATTTTTACAATTAATATACTTAGGATTATTGTTACCGAAACGCAGGGTTTGAATAAGTCAAATGCACTTATATTTTTTATTTGTGTGTAAATATTCTTTAGAAAATTTTGCCTCTATTATAATGTTCTTAAGTCCCATCTAAATCACACATAGCCAAACTGTATAGAAATATATTAAAGGAGATGGGTGTCTAGATAGATATAGTGCTAGAAGGAGATATGACTCATCAAGTAGAGTCTAGTTTTTAAAAATTGGGGGATGAGGAGAGTGGCTTAAAACTAGTTCTGTTTTCTGATGTTTGTAATTCTATAGCTGCAAATATATCACTTACAGAAGAAAGGGCACCTGGGAGTGGGGAAAGTGGGTGGGAAGCATGTGATGAGGTGAGGAGTATAATAACAGCGTAATTTTGGAACTAGAATATAAGAAAAATCTGGTTAGAAGTATCAGACAAAGAAAAACTGTTTTTTTTTTAAATCTTTTAAGGCAAGTTTATTTAGGAGCATCAATTATTTTTATTTTTCCCTCCTAATAAAAGATTAAGGGTAACTGCTGTAGTTTCAGTCCTATATTCTATGAAATCTTGTCCTGATTGTGATGGTAGCTTCTTATGGGATTTATTTCTGTCGTTGTACCACTATGTACTATACGCATTGCACCTGTTCACACAGAGTACATTGCATTGTGATGTTTGTACAGCTAGATGCTTCAAATGAGAAGCCAATCTCCCTTCTTCTAGGGTCCTAGCCTATTAGTTACTTAATTAAGCTTAATTCTGTTTTGGTCTGTAATTTTGTAAGTCTGCAATTTTGTATATGGTTTTGATTTATTAACTGAGCCATGATTTCTTCTTTGCAGTTATCAGTTTCGTCTGAGATTAGTTTTCCTATTGTATGGAGTCTGTTTCTTACAGAGCCTCCTTTAAGACTGCTCTGACTTTAAAATCATTACTAGGCTTTTGTCAGAGCTGAATTGTTCACATTCTTCTCACATTAAAAAATAAATTTAAAAGATTGCATAAATAAGCTGTGCATTTCACTATTTCCTGCTTATATGCAAAAAATGTATTTATGATAATTACATGTACTGCTAGAACTGAAACAATACATTCCTCATAATGGAGCATAAATAAAGAAGGTGGAGCCAGCTGCTCTTAAACTGTTTATTTGCAAGCAATAATGATATAGAGAATATACCTTTTTCACTCTGTTAGTCTGGCAATACTGAACCTGTTGCTGCATTAGACGAGTTGCATTTTGCTGGATAGGGGAAGGAGAGCTGTCTGCTGTCTGGTAGGAGGGCTTTGTCTGTGCCTTTCTCTCTGTTTCTTTCTGTTTTTCTTTCTCTCTCTCTCTCTCTCTCTCTCCTCTTCTCTCTCTCTTACTCGCTTGCTCTGTCTCTGTCTCTCTCTCCCTGTCTTCCCCCCTCCCTCCTCTCTCTTGCTCTCTCTCTCTCTTCCCGTCTCTGTGGTTTGTAAGGTAGGTTGCAGTGTGTGTATATACACAACATCAAGAGCAGGAAAATGGACTCATTAGGGAGGCAGGCAGTCATTACCACTCACACTGTACTTCCAGGGAGACACCGATTATAAGAAGAGAAACTCAGCGCTGGGGAAGAAGGTAGGGCAGACAACTTTCTTAAAAAAAAAAAAAAAATCCTGCTTCCTCAATGCCCCCTCTGTCATCTCCTTTAGCCCCCAATGCCTTTATTCTTTCCTCCTTGAATTTTAATTTGCAGATTTAAGTTTGACAGAGCTAGTGCTAGCTTAAAATTTAGAACATCTGTAGGAGGCCTACCCTTTACTAATTTTCTTCCTACTTACTTAGGGGTGTGCCCTTGTGATTCAGTTTTGTTACTTTAAAAATAATTACAAACAAATCTATTTTTCTCACTAAAGTACCAAATAAATCAGAATCTTTCACTCTTTTAAAACAGACCCTTCCGTATGTTTGTCTCTTTGCTTTTCTTGTCTGTTTATGCAATTCCATCTGTCTGTCTATATATCATGTTGTCCTTATTTATTGCTAACTCGGTTTTGTTAGTTATTTGCCAATGAGTTTTAGCTGCATTGCCAGTGTGAGTATTACTAAAGTGAGACTCTTGTTCTTTGTTTTATGTTGAAGTTTAAAGTCCATATTTACAGTTTAAATCCTTGAAGCAGGTTGAATACTTTTTGCCAGCATGTTTATTTAATGCCATTGGACATAAGGTGAGGGGTAGTTGCTGAGGGTGGGTAAGAATTGAGTAATTATTTTTGTCATCACACACATAGAAACATTGCATCTGGGGGATGTATTTTTAAACAAATAAGGTATTCTGTTTTCTAACTTTTATTTTGCAGATGGGCTTTTACATTTATAGGAATATCACGTTGGTTAGTAAGAATGCGAACTTTCCTAACAACCAGTTTTTATCCTAGGACAGTTTCCTTTTAGTATGTTACTGTTTATTTATGCTTGGGGAGGGTGGAGTGAGGGGCTGGCCATCTTTTTACAAAGTGGAAGCTATGAAGTATATCAGGCCATCTTGCACAACAACTGTAAGTATTCATTTAACATTTTGGGGAGCATAAATAATATATTTTTTATTTCAAATACAGTTTTGTGGTGCTTTCTTTTCCTTTATTTCTTTTTTCCTTTTATAGTGGGAAAAGTTACGTTTCAAACTAGCAGACATTGTTGAAGAGTTTTCCCAGAATAGTGTTCTTCAAAATTGAAAGGATTATTTTAATAAGATCCATTTGAAATGGACTTCTTATTGGAATTTTATTTCAGATTTGTCAAAGTAAAACTGCTATTCATTTGATAAAATTTGAGTCACATAGACACACAAATGTTTCGGCATATACAGAACAATGTTAGAAAATGGATGCTGATCTGTAGAGATCTTTGATAATAACAATCATCTTTTTGTAATAAATTATTTATTTAATAGAAGTGGCAGACTTTTTCCCCCCTTAATTCCATTAGGCCTCTCTGACAACACAAAGAAGTCCATAAAGCAATATTCTTAACCCACCTGGGACACTAGAGCAGATTCCCAAACACATTCTCAAGGTTCAAACCTAGTAAAATGTTTATTAAAAATCCATTATTTCAGGAAGGTGATGAACTTTTGTGCTGAAAGACTTTTTTACCTCTTCTTTTAAAAAATTTATTCTGAGACTTTCATTTTGCTTATCTTGCCTGAACTGTTTTTTTAAACTGGATAGGCTGGCTTTGGCCAAGAGTAGTACAAATACTAAGTACGCTCAATCAGGTCTCGTCAGTTTTTTTTTCCCTAAGGTCTAAGGAGAACTTTAGGGGAGTCTTTTATGTTAATATGGTACACAATAATTTTGTTTATCAAATACAATTTTATATATACTTCATTCCATTTCCGACTGTGACCCAAAAATTTGTTTCAAAACTAATACTGTATGTTAAAACTGTGCATGTCTCATGCACCTGTCATTTTCTATGTTAGCTTTGTGAGGACCATATAAAATTCTACTGTTTTTATCAATAGAAATCTTTTATCTATGTCTTAATCAGTCATTCTCTTTTTCTGTACACACATATATGTGGCGATATCTGTGCATACGTGTACATGTATGACACGAAGGCATACATGTATGGATAAATACATCACAGCTTCTTTTCAGATACAATATTTTTAAAAATTTCACTTTATGTATATGTTAACCACAAGCAAACAAAAAATGGAGAGAGTTTCAAGAGAAAATGAAAAGTTCCTTTAACCTTCTAGCAAGAATAAAAGCAAGTAATAATGTAGTCATTTTTATGTTTGGTTTAATTTTTAGAATGTGTCTATGTTTTCTTTTGCATTATAATTCTTAACCTTCAGTAGATCTAAAATATTTTTAGTATGAAAAATAATCTTGGCTTTTTCTGGAAGGGACTGTCACAATCTAAATACAGAAGGACATTATAAAATGTACATAAATAAACTTAAAACCACTGTACTCTGCTGTATAGGGATTTGGAAAGCTGTAAGGCTTGCGTCACAGGAGCGCTACAGAGTGCCAGAAAAATTCATTAATCAGCCTTATTGGTTAGAGTGGGCTCTTCCTATCAGCACATGATATCTGCCTATTTAGATCCCCAAAATCTTGGCCAGGTCACAGTGTGTTCCATTTTAATGTTGGAGCAGACAGTTATCTAACACACCCACATGAGGAAGTGCCCTAAAGAAGTTATTTCATGCTTTGCCATGCCCTGTAGCTAAAACAATTTGGTACTGAGTGACGTGTGTGTGCTTTTTAACTTCTATCTGATGAAAATCAGCTTTGGCTCTTTGAAAAGGACCAAACAGTAGATTAAAAAAAAAAAAAAAAAAATAGGGCACTTTGGGAGGCCAAGGTGGGCAGATCACGAAGTCAGGAGATCGAGACTATCCTGGCCGACATGGTGAAACCCCATCTCTAGTAAAACATGGTGAAACCCCATCTTTAGTAAAGAAAATACAAAAATTACCTGGGCGTGGTGGCACACGCTTGTAGTCCTAGCTACTCGGGAGGCTGAGGCAGGAGAATCCCTTGAACCTGGGAGGTGGAGTGAGCCAAGATTGTGCCACTGTACTCCAGCCTGGTGACAGAGCAAGACTCTGTCTCAAAAAAAAAAAAAAAAAAAAAAAGGAATACCAGACCATATAATTCAAATGCTAAGCATTGCCAGTTTAAACTTTTTCTTTTTTTTTTTTTTTAACTTAAATCACTATGATTATTTTTACTGTAAAGGCTATATAGTGATTTATTGGATTTTACTCATTAGGGTTTCAAAAATTGCAGATATTTTTTATTCTGCACATTTTTATCTCCAGAAGCCTATATTCATCAAAAGGATAGCAGCTGCATACTTTCCCCATGAAATGTTAACAAATAAATGGCATTCCTGTTTATTTATCTATTTTTGAATTTTAATGATTAGTCCTTGTGCTAATTAACAAATTCTCGTATTCATAAAATCTGGCACTACATAAATATCTAATTGTGTGATTATCTACACATGTTCTGGCTTTCTATAAATATAGAAATTATCACTGGATGCGTTCATGGACTTGCCCACCTCTTAGTAGTGGCCGGTCATGCCGCCACATAGGAAGCCAAATTTGGGCCCTGAGCAAACGTGTTACCCCAACATCTGGCAAGATATGTTGAAGCAGCAGCACCTGGCTAATATTGCTAACTAGTGATCTTTTCTGGCAAAAGAATAACTGGTGTTGATATTCTTTGAATGCTGCTAGCTCCCGGGTTCTTCAGCTTCAAGGGTGGCCTCTAAAGTCTAAATGTTGTAAATGGACGTTAAACCTGGCTTATCTTGGAGGTCACTTTATAAATATATTTTAACAGACTGCATTTTTGGTGGGAAACATGTTTTACTGTACAACATAAGTAAAATAGTATCCTCATCCCTTACTTTCTTAACCAGTGAAGATCTAAGGTACCATGAGAAGTCACAAAGCACTGAAGAGAAACTCTAAATATTTTCGTTTGCATGGCTATGTAACTATTTCAGGGACATTATAAAAATCAAGTATTACCTATATAGAAACAGTTTACCCTCCATCAAGGACAATAAACACTAGCAATTGGACAAGTGTGTACCTGCTAGAGTTATTATTAAATTAGAAACCAAACCTTTAAAATAGTTTTTTTTCATACTGTGTAAGCCATTTTTGTTATTTTATACAATTACTATGGATTATTTACAATGCTAATACAGTCAGCATTTACATTTGATACTTTACACCAAGCTTTCAAGTTATATATCGGTGTGTAGGTATTTTACAAAACTTGAAACTTGTAATTTTCTTGAAAAACACATTTCATATATTTCCATTGCTTAAATAAATTCTAGCGTTTTGCATAATCGCCAGGAACTACAGCCAATGTCAAATAAACTAGCAAGATCAATTTTATTCTTTACCAAAAGCCTGAAGGCAATACACATATCCTAGATATTCTTGAGAATGCCTGAATTCATATGTTTTTCTATTACGTAGATATTATACATTAATCATCAAATAATGTTGATGACAATTATGTTTAATATATCAAAATATCCTTGAGCTCCCTTAGTTCTCATTCAGCATAGGCAAGCTGATGAGGCTATGGGAAGAAATATGCTATCTATAATTACTATCATGTATGTAGTAACCACTACAGCCTATGTTAGAAACAGTATTCAAGGGCTTATAAGAAAAAAGGGCTTTTTTTTTTTTTTTTTTTTGCCACTCTAGCTGTTCAACTGTAATAATGAATAAGTGGCATGCTATTTCTGTACTAAACTGTGGAAAAATTATGCTTGACTTTGGCTTCATAACGTCTCTCATACTCCAGGATCAAGCCTTTTGGTAATTCTATAGTTCATTTGAAAGTAATCAGCTTGAGGACACGGAGCTTGCCTTTCTGGAATCTTTTGACACTCAGTTGAAACTCTAGCCCTGGTGTTTTGTAGTTCAGTTAACCAGTGCAACCTTTGTAATTGTCTTAACTTGGGGAAAGCTGGCTACTGATTTTCAAGTAAGAATACTGAGACAAGGAATAAGAACTATGAGTTCATTGATTCATCTAGTTTCCAGAGGGAAGAAGAACATATTGTTATTAATTCTGAATATTCAGTCTTACCTTTGAAACTCTGATAGAAAATGTGGTAATTATAGCATAATATGTTTGCCTTCTTGATATTGGAAGTAATTTTGGCACTGAATACTTCTGTGTCTTGAGATACGATGAATTTAATGTTCATATTATGCATTTAAAAGTTCAATCTATTTGAAAGTTTTTATATTACATTACTAATGTAAGGATTTACATTCAATAAATATAAAATTATGGTATTGAGGTTGGGATTTTGGGATATCAATAAGATGCCCAATTGGTTGTAACTAAAAATGTAGAAATGGCAATAATTATGAATCTTATACATAGTAGTACTATTTTGTTATGGGGAAAATTCTGAATTTAAACTTTTTAAAATCAAACGTTTAAAATTATTTAAATTTTAATTTTCTCTAATTTTTAGAAGGCTTTATTTTTTTGTTTTTTACTGAATTAGCTTAGATATTTGCCATTTTTACCTTTTTCAAAAATTTTCTGTGAATTACTGTTGTAAATAAATTGTGATTTGTTATTGCAATTCCTTTTATAGTATGAGCTTCTTTCCTATAAATGGAATGTAACTGAGAGAAAATTGATGTCAGTTTGTTCAGGTAGCAACTTAAAACTTTGTAAAAAAAAGAAGAAAAAAAGCTATTACTAGCAGAAAACTAGAAATGTTCCAGGCTATGTAATTTTTCTGGTTGATATATATATATATATGTGTATGTGAAAACTATGTGGCTGTCATTTTAAATAAACAAAAATACCTTATTTAGGAACATTTAAACAGTGAGAAAATATTCCTTTCTTTTATTATTTAAATAGACTAGGCAAATACGTTTTAAGGGTGACTTTATAAAATTTTTGTTTCTTTTTCTTCTTAAATACTTAAAATTAAAATTCTTCTTTAAATACTTAAAATTAAAATTCTTCTTGGCCCAATAAATATACTCTGGTTCTGAACATATTTACTAATTTCTCCATCTTCTTGGTGACTTTTACCTATTAGCTTTAGGTAAGGCAAAAATAACTTACTTTTTATATTAGTCCTTACTTTCTCTAGTTCTCCAGATCAACAATGATCTTTATCCCCTCACCTCATTTCTAGAAGAGAGACGACTAAAGATGATTAAGAAACAAGTAGAGATAAGTTGAGATAATGTAAAGGGATAAAGCTGAGGGTACAGGGGTAAAGCTGAGGGTAGCTGAGGGCTTGGTGCTTTTGAAGCTTCTAAACTTAGAAGTATAATGAAATAAAAATACTTTTTCCCTAACTCCCGTTAAAAGGCATTTGACTTATCTGTACAGCATTGGTTTTTGCATCTCTCTAAAACATATGTATCTAAATTCCCTCTGCTCTCCAAGGCAGATTCCAGTGGTACCACCAAAGAAGATCATAGAAGAGAAAGTCAAAACATCTCACATTTCTAGAACATCCACTGCCAAGTTTCCTTTATACCTTTTGCCCTTTAATTCTTGGGTTCGGAGTTGTGAGAAGATTTTTATAGTTGGTGGACAGATTTCATTTGTTCTGATAAGAAGCTTTACCAACAAAGCATTTCCAAAACATGCCCCCAAACTGTATCACATGCTGAATTAAAATAGATGAAGTGATTAGCTGAATAAATGTACGTGTGTTTCCTTTTTAAAAACAAAATAAAGTCAAATAATTTATATGAAACAAAACAAAAAACAACTCTTCTAGGAGTCTGAATGGATTCAGGTTTTGTTTCACGTAATGGCTTTCTGAAATCATTTTTTGTATAGTAATTTTGACCAGCACATTCCACCTATTCCCTACCCCACTTGCTTTTTTGCTTTCTAAATGTTGAATGAATATAATTCCTTAATATAAAAATAACAGTGTTCTTATAACACATTCAAAATATACCTGTGGATATGAAGATGTGATAGGGCCTATACACAGTAGTTTCACTCCTGTCACCTTAGCCTGAAAATACATGAATAAAAAACATTTTAAGAAATTATTTTCCTGGTATGTTGAAAGAAACTTTATGGTGTGGTATAAAAAGCATTTCCTGGGGAATCAGGAGGTATTACTCAATACCAAAAAGGATTTAAAGTGGTTAAATCTGAAGGTCTGGTTTTTCGTTCTGACTTTGTGACTTTGAGTAAATCACCGTCTCTCTGTCCCTCAGTTTCCTTCTTGTAAAATGAGGGGAAAAGCTTTTTAAAATATTTTTTTCATCTTAAAGACAGTGTGATTTTAAGTAGTTATATATGTAGATAATCTTGCTTACATTTTCTGTCTAAAAGTCACAAATAAATGGAGAAAAGTTAGAGTGGGTAATAAGGGAAGAATAACAGACATTTATGTGGCTTGAGAGAGCACAGGCACTTTAATTTTGTGATGATTTTTCTTAGCTTAACTACATGTCATAATGTATTATTGAATGTGTTTAATGATTGAATGAATGCCATAAACCAAAAATTGTCATTTGTCAGACAAGCGGACTTAATTGCCTATGGGTGATTTGGTAAAAGGGCTGTTTTTGATGGAATGAAGTGCAACATGGTTACTATGGCTCCATTCCTCTCTACTGGCCACTAGATGGAGAGGCGATCCGCGTCCACTGCCTTGCCAATAACAAGCAGTTCACTTCTGACTTCCTAATGGCAAAGCTGCACTCTATGCCTTCGGACATTTCTATGAATACACACATGACATTTTGGGGAAGTCATCAGAGAATATGTCCTATTTCTATATAGGCATGATATGATATTCATGAAACGCAAAATAATCCTCTTTAGGCCAGTGTTAATGTTGGTAGACCCAGAAGGCGGCCAGTATTACAACTCGTGTTAGTTGTCACAATAGGGTCTGTTTTGCCTCTTACAAATTTGTCCATTTAGAAAGGGCCCTGAAATGAATGTCAGCACGACAGTGCCACCTTGTGTCCCTGTTGCTGTGCAAGTAACTGATGCATGAGTCAGTGGAAAAAAAAAAAAAGAACAGGACATTTGCAAAAAATTGGCAAATTGTTTCAGACCCTGATTTCGTAGTAGCTGTACCAAAATTCCATAATATGTTTTAGTTTTCCAAAATTGTTATTACTCAAGGAAAAGTTAGGATGTGTGCACTTTACTACTTTTCTCCTACCAGGGTATATAAAAAATTCTTTAACAATTCTAGGCATAAACAGGGATGTATTTAATTTAGAATTGGAAATGGAGAAGACAGGGATTGTCAGAGATATTCACTTAAGCTCAGTCATTTCAGACACTGAGGTGCTCCTTCTTTCACATTCCCACAGCAACGTTTATATGCATAACTTGGCAATATCAGCTCTCACATTGTATTGCCATTGTTTGTAAGCACATCTTCCAACTAAACCTTGAGCTTCTTGAGGATAGCGTCTGTGTCTTATTCATCCTCCAGAACCTTCTATTGGCATTCAGCACAGAGCTATACAGATATTTGAGGTCTAAACAAATGATTATATCTAGCTGGTTTATAACATTCTCATGTATATATATGTGTGTGTGTTTTATATGTGTATATATTATATATATATATATATATATATAAAACACATTTCTTTGTTGTAAATAAATTTGGAGCCTTTTTACTTTGGAAAAACAGCTTCTGATACCACTTCCTGCCTAAACATCCCTTTATAAATTACCTTCTTCCTTTTGTATTAAAATGACCATTTTCTCTTTTTGATTATGAAAACAAGGCATTGCCTATTCACAAGTGTGTATTGTAATTGACTTTGATGTAAAGATAATTTTTAATTCTAGCTTTACAACAAATTTGCTATTATTTGGGGTAGCATAAGTTTTTTTTTAGGTCTACTTCCTATGTATAAAATGAGTGGACTGGACTAGTTGATTTGACAGGATTTTTGTAGGGACTGGGCAAATGTCAGTATTATTCTAGCTGTATATTTAGTTGTACTTTTTAAAGTACCATCATAGCTGAGAAGGAAATTGCTAGCCTTTGAAAGTACTATTTGATATTTCATGTTTTAGAAGAGGAAACTGAGGCAAAGGTACTTATAGGGTATTGAATTGCAAGTAGGCAGGGTAAATAGTATTATAATGGATGAGTATTCCATTTTTTTATTTGTTTTTCACTTTTTTGTTCATTTGTTTTTGGTTAATTGAGCTCCACTCTCCTTCTATTCTTTAACTATATAATAAATAAAGTACAATGAACTTATATAGTAAGATGAACCCACAGGTTGGTAGAGGACTATGGCCTACTTGCAGTTTAGAGACTCTCATGCTATTTTGAGTTTGATTCATGACACTTAAAAATGAATCCTAAGTTTTAAATTTCACACAGTTTTGCATGAAATTTATATCTAGAGGTTTCAGTCCACATATCACCAGAAATACCAGCAAACTTATGATTGGGAAAGTTGCATAAACTTTTTAAGAGTTTTCTTATTGGCGGAAATGTGATAATATATATTACCTTTCCTATCTACCTCACAAGGTTATTGTAAGGATTAAGTTAATATATATGAAGTTTCTTTATAAATAGTAAAGTAGTATACAAATATTATGTATTGGCATTACTGCTCTAATTAAAGAAGGAATGGATAATAGAAAACGAAGTCAAAGCAAAACACACACATTTAAGAAACACTGAAACACATGGCATTTCCTAGGTGAAATACTTTTCTGTGCTGGTAGACCCTCTGTAGATGACTTAAAATGTTATCTCTATTTCCCGTTTTGATTTTGAAACCTGTAATAATAATGATAATACTTACCCTAAAACTAATATTTTCTTTAGATAAAATTTTTACCCATCATTCATAAATTTTGACAGTAATGTTTATTTAAAAATAGAGGGCAGGCCGGGCACGGTGGCTCAAGCCTGTAATCCCAGCACTTTGGGAGGCCGAGACGGGCGGATCACGAGGTCAGGAGATCGAGACCATCCTGGCTAACACGGTGAAACCCCGTCTCTACTAAAAATACAAAAACTAGCTGGGCGAGGTGGCGGCCGCCTGTAGTCTCAGCTACTCGGGAGGCTGAGGCAGGAGAATGGCGTAAACCCGGGAGGCGGAGCTTGCAGTGAGCTGAGATCCGGCCACTGCACTCCAGTCCGGGCGACAGAGCGAGACTCCGCCTCAAAAAAAAAAAAAAAAAGAGGGAAAATGTTTAAATAACCAAATATCAAAAAAATTCTTTTTAATATTATTTTACTATATTCTAGTCCAGTGGTTCTCAAACTTTAGTTTACACAAGATATTCTTCAGATTTTTGTTAAAATTCAAATTTCTGAGCTCCATTATTAGTGGGTATGGAATGGAACTCAGGTGTCCTGAGTTGTAGCTGGCCCACATACTTCAGAAAACTCGACTTTAGTTGATTATTATATGTCATAATCAGCCAAGGGCTTTTAAGATACACAGATTCCTAGGTTCTACTCCCACATATCTAAAATTGGAGTCTCTAGACTGGTATTTGGGCAACTATATTTTGCAAAAACTACCCCAAAGATCCTAATAATACTGCAAGGTTTGAGAATCATTACTCTTGTTTCTAGGGTATATTGTTAAAATATATTTACTGTCACACCTGAATTTATCCTCATCTCTCACATTATGCCTTAACTAAATATAATCTTACTTTATGTAGGAGGCCAGAGTTGATACTGCTATATAAGAATAAAGTTTAGGCTTGAAAACCAATTAGAACTCTTGTCCTATAATGCCAAAATGAAGGAAGTGAGATATTACTAAGCACCTTTCACACAAACTGTTTAAGTTAATCTTTGCATACAACAACTTTGTTGCATACACTGCTTTTCTACCTATTTTTTAGATGGAAAAACTGAAGCTTACAGAAAAAAAATTGCCAAATTCACACAGCTGCTAAGAGTCAAAGCCAAGATTTAGTCTCTGTTCTTTCTATTGCATCCTATTATATTTTTTCCTCATTCAGTAAATCTTTACCAGGTTCCCATTGTGTTAAATGATAATGTCTAACTTTGGGCACCACATTAGCCCCTGACATGCTATCATAATTGTTGCTTAGACCATGTAAATTGAGTTTTGAAAAAATTTTTCTATTGAAGAATGGTTTTTAGCTCGATGTAGAATTCATGTGTTCTCAATGGTCAGAAGGGTCTAAATTGTAGTGATAATCATAGTTAATGAATTGTTAAGGAACTTTGCCTATGGGATCTCTTTTAACCACCATGCCTTTGCTATGAGGTATTTCTTAACCCTATTTAAAGATGAGGAAAGAAAGATTTAGAACGGTTAAGTGGTTTACCCAAGATTGCAGACCTAGTTAGTGGCAGAGCT
This sequence comes from Piliocolobus tephrosceles, assembly GCF_002776525.5. Classification (NCBI taxonomy): domain Eukaryota; kingdom Metazoa; phylum Chordata; class Mammalia; order Primates; family Cercopithecidae; genus Piliocolobus; species Piliocolobus tephrosceles. Next base: position 31,208,154 of record NC_045435.1, on the reverse strand, counting down.
GGGATTGAATTCTGGTTCACTCTAATTTTCACAGCAAAGTTAACCAGTAGTATATAAAATTTCTGACTCTGCTTTGCAGTTACTCTTCAGAATCAGGCTGTTCCTCCATTTGTTGAGCCACTAAATGCTAATTAAACTTTGTGGGATTTAAGTTTGTTTCCTTTGTAGGGAACAAACCATTTTGCCACACTTAATCCAGTAATTTCTTAAATCTTGTAAAGTTTGGAATTAATAATGCATAATCCTCTAGGGAAATCGGTTGAAGTGAATAATCTTTTGTTTATATTTTTATTTGAGAGTTACAACTCTTGGATGGGACAGATTATTTGAAGGAAAATTCCAAGTTTACCTATTATGACACACTGTGAAACACAACAATTCCGTGTCATATCCATTGTTATTGGTCTTGAAATATTTGGTTTGCATTTTAATTTCAATGAAAGTGTTAACAGCATCAATGCCTCAGTGCTTCATAAAATCTAAAAACTGACTCCTGAACATTCCTGATGTTCTTGTCTGAAAAAAACAATGCCTCATAGTATAAAAAGACAGCACATGTATGCCATATAGTATACAAACTTGTACAATTTCTCACTTATCCTGTATGAATAGCTAAAAATGTAATTTTTATATATTTTCATACATTTAATAATATGCAAATTATTAACATGCAATAAATGCTTTAAGGGCAGTCACAATTTAAAGGAGCACTGAAATATATCCTTTAGGTGTGAAAATAGTGATTTTATAAATTTAGATATGTGTACACTTTTGTGTACACAACTCTCTATGTATTAAAAGATTCATTTTTAAAAAAAGAAGACCCACAAAATCACCAACTGGGGATATAGTCTTGTCTTTAGCAGACTTTCAAGTTTATTGGAAATTTGGGGTTATATTTCAATTTTCTTCTCTAAGAGTGGTCTTTTCTCAAATGGCATTCTTTCAGAATACTATCAGAGAAGAGAGAAGAATGGAATCCCAAAGTGAAGAACTTTACCTATACTCCTTTTTCAGATGTAGAAATTAAAACATGATTTTGCAGAAAGTCCCATTTAGCAGCAGAGCATGAATTGGAAAATTTGGTCAGTGATTTATTTAGGCTCCACAGGGAAAATCCTGTAGGGCATTTTTTGAATATCCTAAATTTATTTTGATTTGAGACCAGCTTACAGGGCATGTCTATCTTAAAACAGTCCTCCATTTTCCTGAGAAAAATTCCAGTGGAGCTAGTTGTGGGAGGTAGTATCCCAACAGTGAACCTTTTGGGGCCAAATAAGCGCTTTAACACAACTTACTCCATCCCTTTCCTTAAACCAAAGTCTGCCTTGCCCACTGGGCATGTTTAACTTTGACTGCTAATTTTATTTCCCTGCAGAGGCAAAGGAGACAGGAAAAAGGAGGGAAAATAACTGATGGCATGTGGGTGAGGTTTTGGCCAGGAAATAATTTTTAAAAGATCCTAGCCAGTATAGGGATGCAGGAAGCAGTTGGTGCCTTAAGCTGTATTACGCTTGCATCACGGATTAAGAAGTAGAAGCCAGTTGAAGTTAAATAACTTGCCTATGGTTACATAGCAGTTTTCAGTGTTGGGGTTGTTACTGGGAACTAGGTTATTCATTGCTCCAGTGAGGAAATTGGACAATCCAGCTTTTTTTGTTGATAAATATGCTCCCCTAATATCCCTACTCACCTCTTCTTTCCTCCTCTTCTTTGGCTACTGTCTTTTAACATCTAAAAAAGTATTCTGCTGGGCGCGGTGGCTCAAGCCTGTAATCCCAGCACTTTGGGAGGCCGAGACGGGCGGATCACGAGGTCAGGAGATCGAGACCATCCTGATCTACACGGTGAAACCCCGTCTCTACTAAAAAATACAAAAAAAAAAAAAACTAGCCGGGCGAGATGGCGGGCGCCTGTAGTCCCAGCTACTCGGGAGGCTGAGGCAGGAGAATGGCGTAAACCTGGGAGGCGGAGCTTGCAGTGAGCCGAGATCGCGCCACTGCACACCAGCCTGGGCGACAGAGCTTGACTTCCTCTCAAAAAAAAAAAAAAAAAAAAGTATTCTGCTGATAATCTCAGGTGTAGAGGCTAGTTATTAAATATATTTAGACTATTAAAACCATTTAGAATTAGTTGAGCTGAGCTGTAAGGACAGTGTGCATCATGTTAAGCCTTTTTTCTCTATTTTATTTGGATCATGTAAGTAATGAAGATAGAACTGGAAAAAGGAAATGTCATTGAATAAGTAATTCTGAGCTCATGGCAGAGCTCTAAACGTGAAAAATGTGATGGACATCTATGTAAAGATAGGCCATTTTTATTTTTGCCTCCTAATTATGGTTATCTGAGGTATTTGAAATGAACATAAGCTAAATTTTGATACCTTTCCCTCCTAAATTGATATCATTAGATGGATTTAGGTTGGAAAGGAGGACCATGGTAGAAATATGAATCAGAATTTTAGACTTCCATAAAGTTTATAACTGTCCCAGTCAGCCTCTGTGCTTGAACACCAGGGGAAAGTTGCTATTTGGCCCTAGTATCACTCTGTCTAAGTTGTGAATATGTTTTGGACCAACTTCTCACTGATATGATAAATAGTTGACTTAAAAATTACTGAAAACTTTTAAATGTGGTATCTGTTGAATATTACCATTTACCCCTTAGTGTCCTTAGTCAGATTCTAGACACCAAACAAGTTTTACTAGAATGTGAGTTTTATTTGGTTACCAGCAGCTAACTACATATGCAACAGAACTTAGAAGTGATGCCATCACAGACCAGTGCTCTAACAGATCCTCTAAATTTTGATTTGGATGTATGAATTATTCAGAGATCTAAAACCCCAATGAAAATCAGGTAGAGATCCTTCGTATAGACATACCCATAGCCTGTATTCCGTTTAAGAATTGCAGTTTGAACCAATAGAAGCCAGAAGCAGCTTCACACATTTGATTTAAAACTGTGTCCTGTGTACTTGCAAATAGCAGCTAGTTTCCTTTTAGGGTTGGCTGACAACGGTGGTTTTTTTTTTTTATGTATTATTAAAAGTCAATGGCAGCAGCACATGCAGGCTAATTGTTAGAATATAAACTTTTGTTGGAGATGGAACATAGGGTTCTAGTAATACTCTTAAATTCACACCAATTGACACAAAATAAGTATGGTTCTCTAAGAAATATAGAAGGCTTAAACTAGAAATGACTGAAAAATACCATTTTCACAAGCACTTAGCTATCTCCATCTACAAAAAGTAGTTTTTGCTTTATCTATATCTTCATAAGCCTTTAAGGTGAAAGATGAATGACAGCAACAAAATGACAGTGACCTAAAAGTGTAAAATTGTAGTTAGTTTAGGTAATCCTGGGGACAAATATAATCCAGGATATTTATCAATGAGATAAAAGGGGAAAGAAATGCTGTAGTTTCATCATACTGTAAATAAAATACTTAATTAAAATGCCCTACCAAAGTAAACAACTTATTTCTAAGAAATTACTGCTGAAGAAATTAAGACTAAAAAAAAGAGAAAGAAATACAAAGCCCGTTTTTGTACATTTTTCTTATATTTAGGTGCTTTTAAAAATTGTTTTTATGAACTCCTAAATTTGAGAGCAAGGGAGATGGGATTACATTAATTGCCATTTAAATACTCAGCTTCATGTTTGTAGGCATCTTTCTGAACCAGAACAAAAAGACCATAAAAAAATTTCTAGTGTGGAAATCATATTTCATGTGGTGAAATAAAAACTCAAGATATTTCCTGATATAATAAGCTGAGAGTGATTACCAAAGAAACAAAAGTTTCTTATCACTCGGCCTGAGGCAAATGTGGCATATTAAGCTTAAAATGAATTCTCTTTTCCTGAATGCACACAACTTTTATTAATGTCTTGGAAATTATGCCCAAATAAGGTTTTCTGGATACATCTGAAAAAGCATCCATTGGGGTGTAGGGACTATTTTACGTCTGTGGACATTTTAGTGTTTAGCCACGAATTAGTTTTTGCTTTTTTACCTCTTTCTTAGGTTTAACTTTAGATGAAATGACTTGTTTTTATCATAAAAGAGGCCTTTCCTTTAGTGAGAGTTAGGTTTCCTGGTGGCCTGAAAGAGTTAATGCAGTTTCCAAGAGTGTCCAACTTACTTCCAGGGAGTAGTGTGTGCATGTGAGAGAGTCTGGCTCCAGGATATTTGTTCACATCCCAAAACCAATTTGGCACAACTTAAAATGTCTGCTAGGCAGAGGATTCAGTGTTGTTAGGCCACGCAATTAGTGCTTTATTTCATGAGCACCAAATTCACCCAATAGTGTTTTGATTTAAGGAAGAGCTTGAAATTCACAATAACGGGTTTCATTTATCAGAGCCATATGGGACTCAACATCTTTGGATATATTTGTAAGGCTTTCACAAAGAAGACTTTTTAGACATCTCAGATTTCACCGATTGGAGGACAATCTGGATGAGTATCTTTTTTGGAAATGACGAACTATCGTTTTCACATGTAGTATTCCTTGAGAAGCTCAAAACAACAACAACAACAACAACAACAACAACAACAACAGCAACAAAACAAAACAGGGAAGAGTTAAGTAAGTCTCAGCTTATTAGCTTTTACTGGAAAATAAAGACCATGATTCTTAGATCTGGTTCAAAATGCCAAGTGAATCTTTTACGTTGAAATTTGGCCACCTAATCTTTGCAGTTTGTCATGGGGCATTTATGAAAGAGAAGGTGGGTTCTGAGTCTCAACGTATTTGTGCACTTTTTGCTAGTTCTATCCTGGCCGTATGTCAGTGGATTGTTGGGACGCTTTCTGCAGCATAGCTGACTGATTAACATGATGATACTTTTTATATTTACTCAAGATTGTTTCTTTGTTCACTCCTGATTTTCCATAATTTTCTGAGCTATTTTAATGCAATGCATTCTTGAAAATGTTAATATAAATTGATCTTTTAAAAAAAGTCCCATATTTTTTCCACTGATCTGTTAATTTAGATATTAAAAAAAAATGGATTGACCTTCATTTGGCAATTGTTGTTAATACTTTAATTTTTTGATTCCAAGATTTTGTTTAGTGGGCTATAAATGGCCTATAAACAAATATTTCAGTGTTTACTAATTAAAAATCAATATTTTTTAAAGCATAGAGGGCTATTGTGTTATGATACAGGTAACCACTAATTCTATTAGGTTTTCAACTTTTTATTTTCTTAGTTCTCTAGGCCTTTTTTTTTTCTTTTTTTGTTTTAGGGCACTCTTCATGCAGTATGCTAAGCCTGGTTAAGTCAGAATGTTTACAAGTAGTAAATATTATTACTGTGACGGTTGCTACTTACCTATACAAAGTCTATGTAAACATCATAAGGATGATAATTTTAACATGTAAATTGTTATGGTAAACTGGAAATTACTTGAAATAACTCTTGCTCATCTTTAAATACCATTTTATTGCATCTAGCATTATTTTACTATCCTTTATTAAAATTTTTAACACTTTATTAGCTAATAGTCCTTATATTAGCAAGTTTTAGTTTTCACAGACAATATCCACTAAACTTTGTTCAGTTATGAGCATGTTGAATAATACAAAATTGAAACAAAATGCAATATATTCTTGGTTACCATTTGCATTTTATATTAATACCAATGTCAAATATTTTAATACTGTTTAAAAAATATTTAGAAACCCTCTCTCTACTCCCTACCATTTCTTCTCCAATATATATCCTACTCTACAGAGAGAGCACTTAGGCTTTTGTTATGTAGCCCATCTCTATGATGCATACCTATACTGCTATGGGTCATTGACCCCTGTCCTATAGGCCAGTGAGCCTGCTGGACAATGGGTAGAAAATTGGAATTATAGCATAAGCTATAATTATAGCTTAACTGCATAAATCAACTTAACATGAATTGTGCTGGATGGCTGAATATATCATATTCTTTCTATATTTATTTTGTAGTCAAATGTTCTAAAATAATGTAATAAATATAATACTCTTAGGTTTAAGTTTTATTATTCGCTTTTGTTTACAAACATAGGTATCGTAATCCATTGAGGTTAAGTGTTTTCCTCACTGAAAATTTCATTATGGAATACAGACTTTTTTGCTATTTTCTTTGTGAAACAGTATAGTTTGATGGCAACAAAGAAATTAAAGATGGCAGAAAGGCTATATAGATACAGTGGTATCTAATAGGACTTTGGATTTGTATACTCTAGGCTGTGAGGAGAGGATAGGCACATGGATTGAAAAAGAAAATGTGAATGTGATGATCAATGGTTATTCTTTAATAATATTCCTAATGAAGGACATATGATGAGGCAAAAAAGGACACAAATTGATGGAGTATATGTATGAATGATAAAATAGTTGTATGCTGAGAGAAGGAGATTGTGAAGCAAAGAGATAAGAATTATATGTAGCTTTGTGGCTATTACTGCCTAGGTTTTTGCATTTACTTTGAGTTTCCATTGTAGATATTAATGGCTCCTATATATAGTGTTCTTAGTATAAGTAGAATCCAGAAAGCATTTGGTTTGAGCAGGAATATTTATTTGCTTGTGAGGATAGACCTGTTTGACTTTGAAATGTAGTGTGCTATTACCTTATGGTCAGAGTAAAGTTTATATTGTTTTTATTCAAATTACAATATGAGTATATTTAAGAGGAGCAGGTATGTGTGTGTTTGTGCATGTGTGTGCATGTACACATGTAAAGAAGGACATTTTCATTTCTGTGTATTTCTCCTGTGTTTTCTGCTGTTAGCTTGCCAGTTTTTCTTTGTCTCTATCATTTTATCACTGAACTCATCTGTGTGGAAAATAGAATGCTTGGTTTCGTCGTTTTAAATTATTTTCTGTTTTTGTTATTTTGTCCTCCCAACTTGTTTTCACCTTAAGAATTCAGGCTCAAGTACAAGGCATTTTAGTTTTCACATTCAAGAGGTGTTTCTGCTTTCTTTCCCGTCCGTTTGTCCATATGTTTACTGGTTTCTGATAGGCTGTGCAGTGAGACAGCAGTTTACTATCTGTGTGTGTGTGAAATTAGCTAATTGGTGTTAGCAGAAATATTTTCACATGTTTTATAAGCAAAGTGCAGCAAGGTATATAAATGTAGATATGATCCAGACCCGCGCACACTCACGACTGTCACTGCTCATGCATAGGCGCTCAGAAGTAATTAATGTTAATAAGATTTTAATGTGCTTGTGAGATCATAATGAGGAGAAATGAATGCTCTGATTAGGAAAAGGTAACTGTGTGTGTGTGTTTTGGCTTAGAACAAGATTTCAATTTTTATAAACCGCAATTTTAGAACTTGTTTGTGATTGCATCAATTGGTTTTTATTTTCAAATTAGAGGTCTGTTTAGCCATTTGAATGATTAACCAAATAAATGGGTGAAACCCTGATCATAAGGAATAGCACAGGGTTTTCATTTGCAAGGCAATGTTAGTATACAGCAAGGCTGTGATGTCTTTTGCCAATGTGCCATTTTAATGTTGCTTTTTAAAAGAAGCTTTTCCAGAAGCCACTTGTGAATATAGTACTTATTTTTGTAAATGTAAATGCTATCTATATGTTCCAGAGACACTGATCAGACACCGTAACTATTGTGTCTGAGATACATTCCTGCCAGTCAGTGATGGTGTATTCCGTGTCTAAAGAATCTGTATCATGCTTCTCAAAGTGTTTATTTGGAAATAATGTAGCACTACCAATATTTTTATTCCTAAATATAATCTTTACACATTTTAGAAACTTGATATATTTTATGGTGAAGTCAAACATTTCAAGGTAAGTAAAGATTTGTCTGATAATAGACTTGAAGGCAATGCAGTCAACAGCTATATTATAGACTGGCTTAAATCCAGCTGGACACCAGGGGTCCTTCTCCACAACAAATTTTCTGAAAATATTGTTTATAGAGCTTTGACATACATTTGTATTATTATTATTATTTTTTAATTATAGGATAAATCTAAGTATCTATTAAGGGCCCTTGCCCTCTAGCACATATAAATTGCTTATGCATTTTTTAATATAAATTATGGATTGAGATATTCAAGGATTGTAATCCCTCTTAAAACATAAGCATCATCATACTGAAATGCAAGGAAAAGTCTTAGACATGAATTGGATGTAGGATAATGTAGTTTATTTCCAATCAAACCCTACAGATGTGTGTTTTAGGCTCTTTTAGGTTTTGGTGATATTACTGTGATCTTTCTGCTGGGGTTTAAAAATGATGATGAAGGAAGAGAAACTGTTAAAGTTTGTTCTACTCAACAATTTTGAGATTTATGTGATTCCCAGGGGTGTTTTAGATATTACTTTACATAGAATCGAGAGAATGATGTTTATTTGATAAAAAGGTATTTGCCTTTAATATGTCGTTGTTTAGTTGACTTTCTTGGATATTATCACATTGAAGCATAATTAGAAACAGTTTTCCCAATCTCAGTTTGTAAGGGAATTCATCAATGTTTCTTCTAGTACTTGCATGATATACTGTAGTAAGTTTTTCTAAACAATCAGACATATTTCTATATTCTTCTATTATGTGCCATTGACCTGTCTATGCATGTGAAAATTATCACATTATTTTAATTATAGAAGCTTTATAACGTGTTTTTATATCTGAAATGTTAGCTTCCCTCCCTGCTCCTACCATTACTCTTTTTCAGTGTTTTCTGGCTTTTCTTGCTTATTTGTTATTCCAAGTGAACTTTATAATCAACTAGCAGATCTTGAGGAAAAAGAAAATCCCTGATGACATTTTTATTGAAATTTTAACGAATTTATGAATTGACATCACACAATTAATGTTCTTCTGAGGGTGAATCTTTTTATCCAAGAATGTGTTTTTTAATTCCATTTGCTCAGTAACTGTTGTGTCTTGCTGAAATGTTTTAATTTTCCTTTTGGCTTTAGGTTTGGACATTTATTATTAAGTCTACCTTTTGATATTGTATTCACTTATTTAGGTACTTGCTTACTTTCTTACAGCCTTACTATACTAAACAGGCTCTTTTCTTCTATATTTTCTAACTGGCATTTGTTTCTGTGTAGGAAGGCTGTTGATTTTTTGTATGTTAACTTTATAGTCTCCTACTGTGCAAAATTTTCTTATTGTTTGTGGTAGCCCGAGGTGGATTTGAGTTCCTGTTCTAGTACAATGCTTGATCTTTGTAAGACCATGGATAGCTTATTCTGAGTGTCTCAATTTGGGCTGCTGTAACCTCACAGTTCTGGAGGCTGGAAGTCCAAGATCAGAGTGCCAGCATGGTTGAGTTCTGGTGAAGACCCTCTTCTGGGCTGCAGACTGCTAACTCTTCATTGTGGTTCTGGTAGAAAGACAGCAAGCTAGCTCTTGGGGGTCTCTTTTATAAGAGCACTAATCCCATAAACCTCATGACTTTATCTAATCCCAGTTACCTCTCAAAAGCCCCATCTGCTAGTGGCATTACATTGGGAGTATGGTTTCAACGTATACATTTGGGCACAAACATACAGTTTGTAATACTGAGCTGTTTTCCTCATCTGTAAAATGCAGATAAGAAAGCCAAACTAGAATGATGGAGAATAAATAAGATCATATAGTAAACAACTAGTATTTTCCCCAGCACATAGTAGACACTCTATTACTAGTATCCATTAATAATGTAATGTCATGTCATATCATGTCATGTGATATGTCACTTCAGCAATTATTTTAAAAGTATGGATACTATGCAATTGAATAATTGAAGGTTTAGCATATCAGAGTTTTTACAAAGAATGGAGTAAATTAAATTAATGAACAAAACTTCTTGATAAACATTTGTGATTTAAGACTCTACAGGCAGGGCACGGCTCACACTTGTAACCCCAGCACTTTAGGAGGCCAAGGTGGGTAGATCACTTGAGGTCAGGAGTTCGAGACCAGCCTGGATTGGCCAACTTGGTGAAACCCCATCTCTACCAATAATACAAAAATTAGTGGGGCATGGTGGCAGGCGACTGTAATTCCAGCTACTCAGGAGGCTGAGGCAGGAGAATCGCTTGAATCCAGGAGGCAGAGGATGCAGTGAGCTGAGATTGCACCACTGCACTCCAGCCGGGGTGACAGAGGGAGACTCCATCTCAAAAAAGAAAAAAAAAAGTAAATAAATAAAAAATAAAAAAGACTTGAGGGACTGAAGATTAATTCTGAGGTTATGGTATTTTGTAGCTATGTGCACATTTTTCCATTACTTCTGTTTTAATTATGATTATTGCATGTAATACTCATCAGCCCTGGAGAGTAAGTGGAAACTTCTTGAACACCTAGAGGATTATTCAAGGCAATTCATACAGTGCATTGATTCTAGCACTTGTTATCGTGCTCTACCTCAAGAATCTGACAACTTTACCATATTTTCTTAGTGAACAGTATACTAACTTGTGAATAAGTTTATGTGGAATAAATATTAATCATATGTGAACTCATGACGGTATCAGTATAAACAGAATAATAGTGATTGTCAGCCCTTTATATGACTTTTTTTATAAAGTTAGTGAAAGCACTAATTGAAAAAAATGTAGTTCATGTATTATAGCAGCCCAATGACTTTTAAGCTTCTACTCTAATTTAATAAAACGGTTATTCACTTTGCAAATACATTCTTTTAATTCACTTGATACAATCTATTGTTAAAGAAAAGGAATATCAAAATTTCAGGGTTCAAAATTTCAGGGTTCAACTTATTTTTACCTCATGGTTGTTGTGAGGACTAGGTGAGATGATGAACTTAAAAGACCTAGTAAGGTGCCTAGCTATTGGTAGGTGTTTGAGAAAATGTTAGTTGTTTTTATTTCTATTATCTTGTTATTACCATTCCTGGTTTCTTCATTCCCAACTACCTCAACCCCCATATCATCTACCCTGCTCTTTCAGTCTGCATATATATATGTATATATACACACACACACAGACACACACATTGTTACTGATAATGTTCTATATGTAGACTAAAATGTATGAAATATGTGTCTTAATAGTCATTAAAAATAGATATAAAATAATTGTCTATGATTTTCCAATATTGAAATTAGCTAAGAGTGAAGATCCTATCAGTGAAACATGTGAAAACTTTAGTTACTTGTGGATAAAATTTCTGAGCAGTTGTGAGGATGAAAAACAATTTCTCATAAAGAATTTTCAGCACATTTTATATATAGTTTATGGTTTACCAGAGTTCTGGCTTAGCACTCAGTGTGATTATTCCTCTATAGCTTCATATTGCTCTTTTCTTCATTCATTCATATCAAAAACAGCATAGAATAGCTATTAGCAATAACACATTGTTCTAGATAGTATGAGATATACACATAACAAGATTAGTTATATGAATTGTCTCTATATTTAAGAAGTCTATTAGGTGATTCAGATAGGGAAACAACGAGATTATGTGCATGGACTTTGGAGCCAGATTTTCTGTTTTGAATTCCTGCTCTGAAACTCACTAGTTATTTCACTTTAGGCAAGTTATTTAGCCTGGGTTTCAGTTTCCTTATCTACAAATTGAAGCTAAAAGTAGTACCTATTGGGTTGTCCTGAGGATTAAATGATTTGGTACAAGTGCAGCATTTAGAGAAATGCCGTGGTAAGCTCTTTTCAAGATACTAATTTTAGTTTCTTTTGATAAATACCTAAAAGTAAGAATTCTGAATTGTGTAACAGTTCTATTTTTAATTTTTTGAGGAAACTTCAGACTATCTTCCATAGTGGCTTCACCATTTTGCATTCCTACCAACAGTGTACAAGGATTCAAATTTCTCTACATCCTCGCCAATATTTGCCTTTTGTTTTATTAACAACAGCCCTGACAGGTGTGAGACAATGCCTCATTGTGGTTGTAATTTGAATTACTCTGATGATGATAAGTGATGTTAAATATTTTTAAATATATATCTTGGCCATTTGTATGTCTACTTTGAAGAAATCTTTATTCAAGTCTCTCTTAGTCTGGGCTGCTCTAAGAAAATACTGGGTAATTTATGAACATCAGAGATTTATTACTCATGGTTCTGGAGGCTGGAAAGTCCAAGGTCAAGGCACTGGCAGTTTCTGTATCTTGTGAGGGCCTATTCTTCATAGAGGGTGCCTTCTTTGCCCACACATTGTGGAAGAGCAAACAGCTCATCATCCCTTTTTAAAATTACTAGTCCCATTCATGAGTGATCTGCCTTCATGCTTTAATCACCTCCTAAAAGCCCTACTTCTTAATACTATCACATTGCAATTAAGTTTCAACATATTAATTTGGTGGAGGGGTAATATTCAGACCTCAGCAAATTCCTTAGCCCATTATTAAATGTTGAATTATTAGTTTTTTTTTTCTTTTTGCTCTTAAATTATAGGAGTTCTTTATGTATTTTGGATATTAACCCCTTATCAGACATATCAGGAGTTTTCCTCCCCGCCTGCCGCACCCCGGGCTGCAGACCAATAATGGTCCCTGGCCTGTTAGGAACTGGACTGCCCAGCAGGAGGTGAGTGTCCGGCCAGTGAGTATTACCGCCTGAGCTCTGCATCCTGGCAGATCAGCAGTGGCATTAGATTCTCATGGGAGTGTGGACCCTGTTGCGAACTGTGCACGCAAGGGATCTAGATTGTGCATTTCTTATGAGACTCTAACTAATGCTTGAGTATCTGAGATGGAACAGTTTCATCCCAAAACCACCCTCCTGTCCTTGGAAAAATTGTCTTCCACAAAACCAGTTCCTGGTGCCAAAAAGCTTGGGAATCACTGAGGTATATGGTTTGTAGATATTTTCTCCTATTCCATAGGTTGCCTTTTCACTATGCTGTTTGCTGTGCAAATTGTTTTTAGTTTGATGTATAGTCTTAACTGTTTATTTTTATTTTTGTTGCCTGTACTTTTGATGTTACAGCCATGAAATCATTACTATGATGAATGTTATGAAACTTTTCCTGTATGTTTTATTCTAAAAGATTTAGAATTTCAGGTTTTATATTTAAGTCTTTAATCGATGTTGAGTTTATTTTTGTGTATGTTGTAAGATAAAGATCCAGTTTTATTATTTTGCTATTTTTCCTAGCACCATTTGTTGATGAGACTATCCTTTTCCCATTGTGTATTCTTGGCACCCTTGTAAAAAATTTGTTGACCATTTATGTGTAGATTTATTTCTTGGCTCTATATTTTGTTTCATTGGTATATATCTCTATCTTTATGCCAGCATCATATTGTTTTGATTATTTTGTTTTGTAATATATTTTGAAGCAATAAAATGTGATGCCTCAATCTTTGTTTTTTTCCTCAAGATCAATTTGGCTATTCATCGTATTTGTGGTTCCATGTGAATTACAGAAATGTATAATTGACTTTATAGATCACTTTGGGTATGGACATTTTAACAATATTAAAGTCTTCCAATCCATGAACACAGGATATCTTCTATCTTGAATTTCTTTCATCAATGTTTTGTAGTTTTCAGTATATAATCTTTAATATCCTTAATTGTCTTCCTAAGTATTTTATACTTCTTGGTGCTATTTTAGATGGGAATATTTTTCTAATTTTTTTTCAGATGGTTCCTTGTTGCTATATAGAAATGCAGCTGATTTTGTATGTTGATTTTGTGTCCTGCAATTCTACTGAATTCATTTATTAGTTCTATCAGTTTTTTAATGGAGTCTTTAGGATTTTTTATACATAAAATCATAGACACTACCAACTAGACAGTTTTACTTTTTCCTTTACAATTTGAATGCCTTTTGTTTCTTTTTCTTGGCTTATTGCCCTGGGTAAGACTTCCAGTACTATGTAGAATAGAAGTGGCAAGAGTGAACATCCTTGCCGTGTTGCTGCTCTTAGAGGAATAGCTTTCAGTTTTTTTTTCCATTGAAAACTGGTATGTAGCCTTTTCATATATGTCCTTATCATGTTGATGTACTTCACTTCTATTGATACTTTGTTGTTTATCCAGAGGAATTGAAATCAGGATCTGAAAAAGATTAGCAATGACCAAGATGTAGAAACAACCTAAATGTTCTTCTATGGATGAATGGATAAGGAAAATGGTATATACACACAGTGGAATATTATTCAGTCTTTAAAAAAGAGGAAATACTGCAATGAGACAACATGACTAAAACTTGAGGACACTGTACTAATTGAAATGAGCCAGTCATAGAAAGACAGATACTACATGATTCCACTTACATGAAATATCTAAAATAATTAAATTCATAGAATCAAGGAATAGAATGGTGGTGGTTGCCAAGGGCTGAAGGAAAGGGAAAATGGGAAGTTACTAATTAATGGACATAAAGTTTCGGTTAAGCAAGATGAATAAGTTCTAGAGATCTGCTGTACAGCATTGTACCTGTAGTCAACAATACTGCACACTTAAAAATATTGTACTCTTAAAATTTGCTAAGAGGATAGATCTCATTTTAAGTGTTCTTACCAACGTAAAATAATGTAGTAAGACTTCAATAAATGTTAGTTCACATTAAAATTATTATTAAATATAGCAGGAAAGTTAATGTTATATAACAGTAAACACAAAGTAATACAGTATTTAGAGGATGGTAATATTTTTATTGTGACTGGGGACAGTTGGGATTGGGGAAATTCACTGAATGAATTAGTGTTTAAATTTTGAAGTATGATTTCTATAGTGTAAAAGAAAAAATAGAAAGGTAGAGGTGAGTAAAAATTAAAACTTCTGGGGACTTTGCAGTTAGAAAGGTTCCTATCAGAGGCCCAGCTCCACTCCCAGCTATTAGTGTGGCCCTGGATAAAGCAGTCTCTGTTAGGATTCTACCTCCCTGAGTCATGGTCTGATAACTTTCTCAAGATAGTATGCGACAGCAATAACGGGAATAACCTCGTTAATTTCCTTTTCTCAGCAGTTGCTGTGCTGTGCGTGTTGTACAGTGTCTGCAAGCAAATATTTTATATATTTTGTTTAGATTTTTAGTTGTTTAAGGCAGGAGGTGTATGCTGTTTCTATTACTTCATCATTTTCAGAAGCAGAAAACCAACATATTTCTATTTTACCTTTCTCCTCAATAAGTTGGGACTTACCATCTAATTCTAGTAGCACAGTGTAGTTACTTACCTTTTTTTGTACTCACTAAAGGGCATTACAAGTTTTAGTTTACTTATCTGCTTCCCTACTAAACTGGCTTCTTTGAGAATAGGTACTGTGTTGAGCCCATCTTTGTCACCATTACCAACCCACTATCAAGTTTGGAGTGTGGAACCTATCAGGCAGTTAATGAATACCTTTTACATTTATTTAATTACTGTTAATTGTAGTTCTGTGCCACACTGTGAAAGACTGAATGCTATGCTTAGAGATACATTTTATTCTGTAAACAATTTAAGGTTTTTGAGGAGGTGAGGGAAATTCCTTGAGCCTTTCTTTTTAATAGAAGGTAATTCTTGAAGCATAAATATGGATGAAAGAGGTAAGAGGTTGGAAATAATTAGATTATGTAGGATTCTAGGCTATAATAGTGGAAATAAAGAGTTGACAGGAGCTAGTGATTGATTGGATGGGCATTGCTGAAAGGAAAGGTTAGAAAAATGACTTAGATTTTCACTGATTATGGACCAATTCTTTTAGAATGAAATAGTAAGGTTTTCTTTTTTTTTTTTTTGTCTTTAGAACTTAAATGGAAGATTAGCATAAAATTTTGGGAGCAAAGTTTCATAATGCAAAGAAGTAATTAATGGTAGGGATTTATGTAAATTCTTAGTTTATTTACTAGTATTAAGTTTGAATTTAAAATATTATATAATTCTTAGGGAAAGGTTTATTATTAGTTAAATTTTATTGTATAGGGTTAATTTTAAATTATATTATAAATATTATCTCTTTATGGACACATTTTTCTCATTATAATCTCTTATCTTTGTTTATACTTATAGATATTTTTTATTTCCCTGTGCTTTCTTTAGTCTTTAGAATTCATTGGTAATGGACTTAGGGCTAAAAGTTAATTTTGTGCCACTGAATGGTACAGCACCTGTAGCATGACCTAGAGTGAGAGTCATTTTTTCTCAAATGTATTTTAACGTTGCTTTTGTAGTGTTGGTTTTCATTCAAATTATTTTCTCTCTTTGAGAGAGGTTGCAAGAGCTTCTGAGCAAGTGGATGGTAGGAATGGGGAATAAGAAATATCAGAACAATTAGGGAAACCCTCCAATGCCAAAGATTTATCTATGAAACATTGTATAATAGTAGCCATTTGAGAAGTTAAAACACTTTTAACAAGAACTTGTTTACAGTAGTTTGAAGGAGATTAATTAGAAGGAAAAAATTGAATGCATGGAAAAGAAATATTTCTCCCAATTAGTTATTTTCACTTTGACATAATCTTTTGAGGAAGCGATGCTTTTCTTAAACTGTGTTTTAACGTGAAATAAATGACAGAATGTTTGAATCAATAATAGTATCTTGACAGGATAGGGGAATATTTTGGATATTGTGTTCCAGTTCTCATTTCAGTTTCTTACATGAACTATTTGTTACTCCTGTTATAGAAAATGACACTGATAATGACTGACATTTATTGAATCACCCTTTGTGCTTATAACTAAACTGTGAGGTAAATATTATCTTATTATTCTTCACAACAGTCTCATAAGACAGATATTATTTTCATTTGACCAATGAGGAATCTAAGGCTAAATGAGATTAAATAACGTCCAGAAAGTCACGCATCTGGTTATGCAGAGTTCATATGAGTCAGTGCTATAATTGGTAGAAATGATTGCTAAGTCTATTGTGTGTACCATTAAGGGCAATGAAAGGAGCCTCTCACATTTATCCTGTAAACAGAAGAAGGTGAGCTTTTTGGAACAGTAGTGGAGAAGGGCCAGGGAGGGAGAGCCAGTGTTCTTTTTAGACTGCTATGAATGAGTGAACTTAATCAGAAAAGGCCGAAGCCCCAGTGCAACATTGTCTTTCAAAACTTTAGGTGCTGCTTTTGACACTCTTTAAACATGGATATCCAAGGTAGCTTAAGAGCTGGATTATGCCTTGCTGTGACCAATTGAGGGGCCAAGAGCAATGACAGCTGTAGGGCAGGTTCTTATGACTCTTAATTCTATTTGGAGCACTTCCTGTGGGCAAACTCTTACCTGGCACAGCTATTTGGGATCCTTAGAGCCCATGAGTATGCCATGCAATGAGTATTCCCTCAGTTTCATCACTGAGACCTCAAAGTCTGTGGTCTTAACCAGCATGCTACTTTGTATAACAAGCATATTTATTATTCATTGTATCTACATCAATTACAGAAAAGTCCAACACATATTCTTCCATGCAGTTTTAAACTCTGGAGTGATATTGAGCTCCAACCCAGAGGAAAAAATAATCAATTATATAATATGATCTCTTATTATAAATGGGAAATCCTCAAAAATGTATAACCAATTAGGAATTATTCAAGTTTCTTTTACTCACAAGAATGTTTAAATGTGGGTGAGTTGCAGAGATAAAAAAAATAAATAAACCCTGACTTTCTCAAGTTCTGCCATAAAGAAGTCTAGTTTATTGCCTTAGTTTCAAAAGAATAGTTTTCTAAGTATTTCAAAATGTCCGGCTGGCTGCCCCTTCCATTCTCTTTGGAAGCTTCTTTGTCATCCTCGTGGCACATCCCTCTGGCATGCATGACCAGCTGCAAGCTAAACCCTGTGGAATAAGAATTCTTTCATCCCTTTGTGTGATGTGTTTCATTTTCAGAGTTTGGATGATCCTCTTCGGCGGCAGCAGCAGGCATTGTTAGTTTCAATAGGCGGCCTGGATGCACAAGAACAGTCATCATAGAGAGATAGGCTCTCAGGGTCCGTCCCTTCATGTCATGGTGCTGTGTTAGATCACTTTCCTCTGCTGGATTAATGGCCAGAGAAAAAGGGAAACAAACTGTACCCAAAGGAATCCAATTTAAAGCACTTGAACTTCACTGACGTCTATCCTATTGTTTTCCTAACTTCCTAACCTATGGTTAATTATACTGACCAGTGGAAAGAAACAGCATAAACATGGGAATTATCTTAAATTCCCTATTTTGTTTAGTTTGTAAAAGCATCAAAATTTTACTGTGCAGGATGGAATACTTATTTGGTATGGCTGAAATTTTTTTGACTAATTTTTCTATTTCTTCTCTACTATCCTCACCAAAGGATATCCTCACTGCCAGGACTTACTGTACGACACTCCTTGGCTTCTGGAATTTTATCTCTGCTCACAGTCTACATTACAGCATTAGTTCATTCTGGGCACTTTAGCTTCCTTGAATCTCCAGTTGATCTCATACCTATGATATTCTTTTCCTGGTTAATCAAGAATTCTCTATTTCTGCTCTGTCATCCATGCCACTGTAAGTAGGAAAGTAATTTAGGCTTTTGAAGCACAGCCTTGTCATTTGTGAAATGACCTCCCTTGACTCTGAAATTCTCTGTTGAAAATATAAGTTAGGATTTCCAGTAATAACAATTTATATGTATAAGATGATAGATAGTTTGCAGAGTGTCTTTATATATTTTATTTTATATAATTCTGACTATAGTTTTGTGAGAAGGAGAGAACCATTATTATTTTCTTTTTTTTTTTTTTTTTTTCAGTAAAGCATATAGCTCAGAGAGGTGAAGTGATTTACCCCATCAAATAAGTAGTAACTGCCTGAACCTGAACTTTAAATTCAGAGTTTTCCCCACCAAGAGGTGATGGTTTTCTCTAGTAGGGAGAAAGTTTCTTTCATAAAACCTTAATTTCTTTATTAATTTAAAATTTGTTTTTCTTTTTGTATGTGAGTGTATATATTTATGCTTTGGGTAGGAGTCTTATGCTGAATTGAGTTTGGGGTGGAATTTTGTGCTCTTAGTTTTTGTCAGTGAAGAAGTCTCCTACAATTTCTAATTAAAGAAAGATAAGAAGGAATGTATTACTTTTCTAGTGTAGAATTTTGGTATCATTGTGAACCTCTTTGCTAAATTTGTTTGTATTTTTCCATTGTAAATCCATTCTTCCAGAAAGATAATATACCTATTAAATAGTACTATTTATAATTAGGAAATGATAGGTATACAGTAGACTCCCTTTTAGGTTATTCCTGCTTCTGGCCAACAGAATACTCTGAAAAAATGGTATGTTTCTGTTCATCTGTTTACCTGCTGCTCTGCTTATCTAGCGTCATTTGTGTTTGTTTTCAAATTTGTTTATGCCAAATAAATGTGCAATTGTAATTTAATTATGCAAACTGATGAAATATGAGTTCAAAAATATAAAGAGTTGTTGATTTTATAAAATTTAAGTTGGTGCTTTGGAAAGACTTTTTAAAGGTGAGTTGCTAAAACAAATTGCAGTTTAAATAGGTGTGGGCTAGACAACTGTGAAAGACTGCCTGAGGTAGGGGTGAAAAAATATAAAAAGCCTGGAAGGATCCCTCATTCAGTTTGCTTTCCAAGTACCTTTAAGCTGTCACTGAGTTTAAGTAATCCAAAACAGGAAATCATAGGTGATACATTGTGGTGTAGTTTAAGCAAGAAGAAAAATGTGAAACTTTACATAGCAGATCAAGAGGCAGTGACAGCCATTGGCCCTACATCAAAAGGTTGGTAAATAATTTCATGTTTTAACTTTAAATAAGTTAAATATGTTAAAATCAATTTAACCAGTTTCTTTCTGTATCTCAATGTCCTTTTGTGTAAAATGAAGATGAAAATAACTTTACCCAACAAGAATTTGTGTGTGTGTGTGTGTGTGTATGAGGATTAAATGAGATGTATAGTACCTAGAGCAATGCTTGGTACAAGTAACATACTAAAAAAAATTAGCCGTCATCATTATCAATGACAATCTGAGATCATCTGTTGTAGGGTTTATGTATACTTATATTACAAATATAATATTATGGATCAGTGCTGCCAGCTATTGGAATATTTTAGCAGCAACACATACTAGTTCTGTTTAGGTTAGCAGAGAAGTTCTATCCATTTTCTACCTCCACCCTCCCCTTTTTTCTCAGGATTTATGAGAAGAGCAAGTTTGATGGTAACTATGTATGTCAGTACATTCTGAGACCTGAGATCATATGTGTAACATAAGTAAAAGCACTATGTGTAGTCTCAGCTGAATCCTATCAGAAAGCTTGGGATATGGAGAGTTCACGGCATATTGGTGGAGGTGTGTGGAATGCTTACGCAGTACTCTCCCACACTGAACCTAGATCTAGCCAGTGTGTTTCTGACTTAAATGAACACTCAGCTGCACACAGTTCTCTCCCAATTGAAAACAGAGGAAACAAAGGAAAAAGAAACAAAAGTCTTGAAAAAAAAAGACTGTTAGCTAAGCTGCAATAGTTGGATGGTAGTAGAACACTGATTCTAATAGTTGGCATTGTACTGTACGCCTTCCATTCCTAAATGCTTCTGCTAACTGCTAGGTTGTAAGTTTTCATTAATGAATCCACATTTAGAAACTGCTTTTATTTGGAGGAGAATTAAACTTTTACCTGCTTTCTTTCTGAATGCTAGCACATACATTTTTGTATGATTCATATCCTGTTTTCCTCCCTAAACATGTGCTCTTCATAAAAAAGAGACTCACACTTCAGAGTAGGAGACAGCATCAATACTGCTGAAAGTTTCCTCTTGGTTTAAATGTTATAATGGTTGATTCAGTGCTGGTGGCATAAGAATGAATGCACTATCAAACTATCAACTTTTTTTTTTTTTTCACACAAGCAATGCAATGCTCTCTACAGTGATTTACATGACATTTCTCTAATTTTTTAAAAAATAAAGCCAGTAGGCAGCAAAGTGGAAGTTGAAACATTTTCCCAAGATGAAAGAAGTTTAAATGGTATAATCTAAAGTTGAGCGCTCATTTGCTTTCTTAAATATTACAAGTATCACTATTGGTCACTTTCTGGGCCTGTAATGGAATTTAGGTCTATTTGTTCTTCAGATTATAGTTTATCTTTACCCGTCATGAAGCTGTTAGATAAAAGAAATACAGTTGTTCTACATCATGCCTTATCGTGGCATTGGAATCCTCATAGTTCATTCCTATCTATAACTATTGTTGAAGTTTTTCTCTACTCTTTCTTGTGCTTTTATTACAGTCATTACATATTTTATCAATTTCAACTGTCCTCAACCTTTTGCCCTCAGATGTGTATTCTTCATATATTTTCTTTATTTTGCTGTGTGTCATCATATTGTTAACATGTATCCTTCTTTTTGACCTATACTATTTATCCTCAGTTTGTTGATTTAAATTTCACCCATTTTGTTTCCTTAGATACACCATTTCCATATAGTTACTTTACATGAAGACAACAGTGAAACATAAAAAGTAGGCAGCAGCCTAGAAAATCACAGCCTTTACATACTATACTATGTGTACTATTTATATAATGGGTTAGGTATTCAGGCTTCTATCCAGTAGGGATCTACACATCATACACTTCTGTTAAACCTGATATTTTTAAGGAGGTAAGATTTGAGAGGATTTCCTTCTTTATATGACATACCTGTCAGTCAACATGATATTCAGAACCCATTGTTAAGTACCTTTCTAGGCAGGGAAAAGAACCAGTTTCAGTTTGGATATGTTTGAAGTACTCTGTTCTTGACTCATATTCCTGTGTTGACCCAGCTCCTTGATATTTTACATTTTAAGTTGTGGATTAATGCATATCTGTAACTGGTCCAGGATGTATTGCTAACTTGAGGTGACCATCGTTTTGCTGCAACGATAAAATTGCAGCAGGCAAGCAGGTTAGCTTTAGTGCATAGTAATGGTGAGCATATCATTGTACATGAAGTTGGTACGATACAATTCAAGTGCATGTGCATGTGCAATATTTCTGTTCTAGTTTGCTTAGAAGGCAGTTTGAATATCATTATAGTGGTATAAAAGGCAGTAACTTGACCAAAGTTCTAGGTGAGAAAGTTTTTATTTCTCTGTATCAGAGGGATGTGCTGTGGAGGACAATCTGAAGATAAGAATACCAACAATAGAATCATCTTTTTTTTGTTTTTACTGATTTTTCAAATAGCATATGTCTTTCTGTTATGTTGAAAATTTTCACTATGTTATCCATTGAATGATTTAGCATATACCCAAATAAAGATTAGATTGATGTTCCATATGAAGATCTGCTGAAAAATGTGTGTATATATATAAATTTTTTATAGGTACTCATGACATTTGACTAAATCAATCAACTAATAAGTATCATTGAATTATTGGCCTCATCAAGTAGTAGACAATTGCTTCCTGGGTTTGTGGGTGTGATATTATTTATAATTTTATTTAATCATTTACTAATTCACTGTGCACCTATTATGTTGGGGATAGTATTTGGCATAGTAGGTAATGTGAAGATGATTAAGACACAGTCATGTCTACTAAAAATGTGTAGTCTAGTGGTATGGTATAGTACATTTCTTAGATTTGACCCTTACTATAATAATATGTTAATTCCTTAATTATTTCACATGATAAAATTCTAATTATTACCGTTATGGTCACATATTTAATTTACATCTTCAGTGTTCTGAATACTGAATTTAATGTACTACCAATATATTTAAACAGACTATAATCCCTGAAAGATAAAGATAAAATATTATAAATATAAATATAAAATATTATGGTAAAAGCACTTTCATAATTTTAAATGGTTTTAACTGGTTTTTAATCTTTTCACTCTCTTTTGTTGGATTCCTTTATTTGGGAGAAGACAGGGGAAGGGACCGTTGGCATGTTGGCATTTGGTGTTGAAAATCCAGTGTGAATACAAACCCTGTTGCAGGAAGTCAGGGACCCCAAACAGAGGGACCAGCTGAAGCTGCGGCAGAAGAACATAAATTGTGAAGATTTCATGGACATTTATTAGTTCCCCAAATTAATACTTTTATAATTTCTTATGCCTGTCTTTACTGTTGTCTCTGAACATAAATTGTGAAGATTTCATGGACACTAATCACTGCCCCAATCAATACCCTTGTGATTTCCTATGCCTGTCTTTACTTTAATCTCTTAATCCCATCATCTTCATAAGCTGAGGAGGATGTATGTCACCTCAGGACCCTGTGATGATTGCATTAACTGCACAAATTGTTTGTAGAGCACATGTGTTTGAACAATATGCAATCTGGGCATCTTGAAAAAAGAACAGGATAACAGCAATGTTCAGGGAACAAGAGAGATAAGACTTCTGGCTGCTGGTGAGCTAGACGGAACAGAGCCATATTTCTCTTCTTTCAAATGCAAATAGGAGAAATATCGCTGAATTCTTTTTCTCAGTATGGAACATCCCTGAGAAAGAGAATGCACCCTAAGGGTAGGTCTATAGATGGCCCCCTGAGGGTGACCGCCTTTTACGGTTGAAGCTGAAGGGATGAAATAAGCCCCCGTCTCCTGTAGTGCTCCCAGGCTTATTAGGATGAGGAAATTCTCGCCTAACAAATTTTGGTCAGACAGGTTGTCTGCTTTCAAACCCTGTTTCCTGGTAAGATATTATCAATGACAATGCGTGCCCAACACTTCATTAGCAATTTTAATTTCGCCCCATCCTGTGGTCCTGTGATCTTGCCCTGGGTCCACTTGCTTTGTGATATTTTATTACCTTGTGAAGTATGTGATCTCTGTGTTGGTACCAGAAACTGAGGCAATTGCAGGAGTCGCTGATGGCCTCACAAATCTTAACCCTGTCACTTGGGTTAAGACCATCGGAAGTACTACTATTGTAAATTTCGTATTAATCCTTATGTGCCTGTTCTGTCTGTTGTTAGTCTGCATGTATACCCAGAAGTTCCAAAGAGACAGCGACCATCGAGAACGAGCCATGATGGTGATGGTGGTTTTGTCGAAAAGAAAAGCAGGAAATGTGGGGAAAAGAAAGAGAGATCAGACTGTTACTGTGTCTATGTAGAAACAAGTAGACATAAGATACTCCATTTTGTTCTGTACTAAGAAAAATTCTTCTGCCTTGAGACACTGTTAATCTCTAACCCCACCCCCAACCCTGTCCTTACAAGAGACATGTGCTGTGGTGACTCAAGGTTTGATGGATTTAGGGCTGTGCAGGATGTGCTTTGTTAAACAAGTGCCTGAAGGCAATATGCTTGTTAAAAATCATCACCATTCTCTTAATCTCAAGTACGCAGGGACACATACACTGTGGAAGGTTGCAGGGACCTCTGCCTGGGAAAGCTAGGTGTTGTCCAAGGTTTCTCCCCATGTGATAGTCTGAAATATGGCCTTGTGGGAAGGGAAAGACCTGATCGTCCCCCAGCCTGACACCCATGAAGGGTCTGTGCTGAGGAATTAGTAAAAGAGGAAAGAAGGCCTCTTGGCAGTTGAGATAGAGAAAGG
>NC_045435.1:31176819-31178747 GCF_002776525.5 Piliocolobus tephrosceles | reverse complement strand
CCCGTCTCGGCCTCCCAAAGTGCTGGGATTACAGGCTTGAGCCACCGCGCCCGGCAGAATCATAAACTTTTAGAAGAGATTTGAAAAGTCACCCCAGACTGAATAGATAGAGGCATTACTTAGGAGAATATGACATAATGTTCAGAGATGACACAGAGAAGGCAGAGATGATGAACAAATATTTTGCCTATATTTTTCTTTGCCAAGAAGAATAATCTTCAAATTAGAAGAAATGAATGGAAATCAATAAATTGATTAATAGGAGACTATTTTGGCAAATTTACAATCAAAGTCCACAGTTTGGTAACTTTTATTCAAGAATGATATTGACCATAATTTTTTTAAAAACTTGCATACTTATATAATGTGTGTTTTTCAAAGCATCACAATGTATGTATTCACTGAATCCTTATGGGAATCCTGAAAAGTAAACAGGGATGACTATTTGCATTTTACAGGTGAGGAAACCAAAAGGAAGCAACTAGCAAGTTTTAAGCAGTAGGCGGTAGGTCATACATTTTCACTTATTCTCATTTAATAATCACCATATCCCAAGAAAATATTGTGTCAACTGAAAGTAAATATTTTTTTTTCAAGCCACACTGCTGTCTGTCAGAGCAACTGGAATCCAAACCTATGGACTTTTGCTCCAAAGTCTATACTTTTTTTTAACTGAACATAACTTCCAGAAATGATCACATTTGGAGAATTGGAAGATATAAAATAATAGACACAAGCAAATATATAAAATATTAAAGATAAAATAAAGATGAATTCTCTAACCTATAGAGTTAACTTTATCTCCTGCAAAATTCTGAAATATTGAATAGATTATTTGTGAGCATGTAGAAACCAAGATGTTATTTTACCAAGAACAACTCATGTCATACTAATCTCATTTCTCCTTTTCTGATAAAGTTAACTAGGTTGTTAGCTAAGAAAATTTTGCAAACCTATATATCTTGGTGTAAACAAGGGATTTGACAAAATGATGGCAGTTGATTTAGGGAGATTCATAAGTTATTTGAAAAACTTCACCCATATAGTCTTGTTTAATTTTCTTTTCTGAGGCAAGTATTTGTGAATAGCCTACTAAATACAAAGCAATTTACTATCCACTGTGGGATACCTTTTTTGAAAAAGAGAGAGTAAAACATGGAAGCTCCTTTCAGGAACTTAATTGCTTAGTATAGAAGCTAAGAAGAAAAATATAAATCACATAAATGCCCTGTGATGAATATCTTAAGAAAGAATCCTCTCAGCATGGATCTGAGGAAAGCCTTCCTGTAGAGGTGGCATTTTAACTGAAATTGAATTATGGATAGGGTTTGCATATAAAGAAATAGGGGGAAAGTTTGTAAGTGATAACATTAGCTCACATTCATTGACTATATATTGTTTCCTTTATTCTTCATAACAATCATTTTGAGGTACATTCTATATTATTTTTACATAGACATAGTAATATGAAGTCAAAGATGCTTTAAGTATAACTTGCTTTATAAACTAGTTGGATCAGGATTTGAACTTAAGACAGTTTACCCTAGATCTCATTCTCTTAAAAATAGAATCAAGAAAATGGGTGTTAAAAAGGTTGTTTGAGTAACGATACAAAGTTCAACATGGCTAGAATATAGGTATGCCCAAAGGAAGATAGTAAGTTACCTTGTTTGATCTTGTTGTCTTAAATAGTATTTTATATATCAGTGGTTTGGGTGAGAAAATAAGAAATTGCTATACAATTTTCAGGTTGTTCAAAGATAAAGCACTGAATAAATATAATTCCTGTATTTTACTTCAAAATATTAACAACATAACTAGATACCATATAAAGACATGGTTGTCTTTTATATGTATATAAAAATATGTATATTATATGGCATATATTTATACACCATATAAATATGGTATATATTTATACACCATAT
>NC_045435.1:31175283-31176809 GCF_002776525.5 Piliocolobus tephrosceles | reverse complement strand
TATATATTTATACACCATATAAATATGGTATATATATATTTATACACCATATAAATATGGTATATATATATTTATACCATATAAAACACATAAACCCTGAAATTTGTATGACATAATAGGGAGAGGTATACACTTAAAAATAATGTCTTCTGTTGCATAGAAAAAATTTTAGCTTGGATGTACTTTCCTGATCATAATGTACAGAAGGGAAACCTAAACAGAGCACAGTGATCACACTGAGATTAGGACATAGAAATTTAAATTCAGGGAGATGAGGCAGTAGAATTTGCAGGTAGTGGAGGAAGGGAGATATACAGACAAGGAGCTTCAGAAATCTGCAAAAGGATTGCCTTGAGCCTATTGAATGCTGAATATTAAACTGTGCATACTTTGGGTAAACCTCCAGAAGGCTGGCAAAGAACAACCAGAGAGCTGAAGACGTGAACCACTCCTAGAGCTTTCGGGGATTGGAAGTGTTTGAGTTTTTTTCAGCCAAGCAGAGAGACTTTGTTAATAGCCAGGGAAAAGAGATCCCAAAAAGGATAATTCTTTTTCAGTAGGGCCTAACAAGCCTGCCCTAATAGAACTTAAGAATAAGACTCAAAAGAACCAAACTGATCTGCAAGCTATTAACCAGCCTGCCAGAAAAATGTCTAATAGTCTAATACTTTGTAAAGGAATTTAACAAAATTCAGCAGTCCAACAACAAAAAGTTTATGATGAATGACATCAAAATAAAATTTACGTTACATGATAAAGCTGGAAAATGTGATACGTAACTGGGAAAAAAATTACCAATGAAAAAACATTCAAAAATGACAGAGATGATGGAATTAGAAGAAAAATATTTTGTAACAGCTATTATAAATATGATCAAGGATTTAAAGGAAAACTTGACTATGATGAAGAGAGAAATGAGTGACACAAAAGGGAACTAAATGGAACTTTTAGAGATGAAAAATATATTTGGAATGAAAAAGTTTATTACATTGGTGTAACAGGATATTAGATACTACAGAAAAAGGATTAGTGAATGTGAAGACATAGCAATAGAAACTATCCAATCTGAAGCACACACACAATCTGAGAAAAAAGATTGAAACAGACACACAAATATAACCTCAGAGATTTATGGGACACTGTGAAGCAGTTTAACACGTATGTTAGTCCTAAAAAGGAGGTGGGGAAGGAAGGCAGAAAAATTACTTGGACAATGAAAGTCTTTAAGATATATATATATATATATATATTTGTGTATATAGTATATATAGTATATATCGTGTGTATATATAGTAAATAAATAAAAATATATATAGTAAATAAATAAATATGTGTGTGTATATATATGAAGTCTTGCTCTGTTGCCCAGGCTGGAGTGCAGTGGCGCATCTTGGCTCACTGCAACCTCTGCCTCCTGGGTTCAAGCAATTCTCCTGCCTCAGCCTCCTGAGTACCTGGGACTACAGGCAAACCCCACCTTGCCTGGCTAATTTTTGTTTTTTTTTTTTTTTTTTTTTTTTTTTTTT